>NC_090731.1:26605804-26610804 GCF_036898095.1 Palaemon carinicauda | reverse complement strand
TACTCAAATTGATGGCATTCTTCCTTCTGAGCTCACCCCTGACCAGATTCTTTTATGAGCAAAAGTAAAAGGAGAAAGTTTGGTTTTAATTTTTAAATTTTTAATTTCTACTTGACCTCTGGTAATGAAAATGACTTATGTGCCTGAAACAACATTAAATTCAATTCTAGTATTTTTTTTTTTTAATAAATAGGTTAATGTATGTAAGCTTACCGAGAATTAGACCATTTGTATAAGGCGCAAAGATAATGCTGATTACTACTCTCTCAGTGACAGGTACTTATGATAATCTCCCAAATCTATAAAATTACCTGTCATAAGAAAAATAAAAAGGGGAAGTAAGAAACTCTCTAGTTTGCCGTTCATAAACGAAAACAGCACGCAGACAGATAGAACATATGACAACTCACTCGTTCATCAATAATTTATGGAATTGTGG
Source organism: Palaemon carinicauda (assembly GCF_036898095.1). NCBI lineage: Eukaryota > Metazoa > Arthropoda > Malacostraca > Decapoda > Palaemonidae > Palaemon > Palaemon carinicauda. The sequence continues at coordinate 26,610,365 of NC_090731.1, read as the reverse complement.
CAATCATTTCTATAAAGCCTACGGATTTTCCCAAGTCCTAAGGCAATAGTATGGCATAATTCCATTTTGTATTTTTCATCTTGAGATTCAAGGCTACTATTGCTATTACTATTACTATTAACATTATTACTATTATTATAACTAATGTTATTATCATTACTATTACCATTACCATTGTTATTATTATTATTATTATTATTATTATTATTATTATTGTTGTTGTTGTTGTTGTTGTTGTTGTTGTAACTACTATTACTATTATAGCTACAATTGTTATCACCATTAACATTGCCAATGTCATTTTGTCAGTCACCATCATCATTCTTATTCTTCTTCTTCTTTTCTTCTTCTTACTATTATAATTGTTGTTGTAACTACTATTACTATTACTATTATAGCTACTGTTACGATCACCATTACCATTGTTAATGTCATTTTGTCAGTTATTATTATTATTATTATTATTATTATTATTATTATTATTATTATTATTATTATTATTATTATTATTATCATAACTACAGTTACTAGTACAATTATCATAGTCATTGATATTGTTATTCGTATTGTTATTGTTAATACTACTATTATTATTATTATTATTATTATTATTATTATTATTATTATTATTATTATTATTATTATTATTTTTATTATTATTATTATTATTATTATTATTATTATTATTATTATTATTATTATTATTATTATCATCATCATTATTATTATTATTATTATTATTATTATTATTATTATTATTATTATTATTATTATTATTATTATTATTATTATTATTATTATTATTATTATTATTATATGTTAATCAGCGTTAAAACTAAACAATATGAATTTCAAAGATCGATCATCTAAATTATACTGGGTGATAAGGTCTAAATGAAATTTTACTTTCCGAGGTTTGAATATTTTCATTTCAATACATTTTCAACACTTCTTCAAGATGATTCAATAAAATGAAGAACGATAATGATAAAATTCGGATGGATCTATTCTATTATTAGTATTATTACTTGTTAAGCTACAACCCTAATTGGAAAAGCAGGATGCTATAAGCTCAGGGGCTTCAACAGAAAAAATAGCGTAAGATAAACCCACAAACACGTTAACAGTCATGTGTTTATTTTCTTTATAGTTAGTTATACACAGAACCTACTAATCCCATGTTTTTTATTATTATTATTATTATTATTATTATTATTATTATTATTATTATTATTATTATTATTATTTGCCAAGCTGCAACCTTATTTGGAAAAGCAGGATGCCATAAGCCAAAGGGCTCAAACATGGAAAGTAGCTCAGTGAGGAAAGGAAATAAGGTAATAAACTACGAGATGTTCAAGGACAATAAGAACCTTGTAATCTATACATAAAATTACTCATTACGTCTTAGATTTTTCTTATTTTTTTTCTTTAATGCTTTAACCGAAAATACTTGAATAGAAAATGTGAAAAAATATGAAGATTTCTTACTAAGGGCTCGAATGCGTGACATGGCAAAGCAAGCGAATCCATAGACAACTAAATATGCTACATTATTTGATATAATTTGACTTCAGTTAAATCACGTTATTTATTGTCGAACTTAAATTAAATTTCACTAAAATTTGATCACTAGAAATATCGTAATGAAATCCCTTTGGTAAACTGTACGTGATACAGAAAATGGCCACAAAGTATACTAGCAAAATATTTTTCTTAAACAGATGACCTATTATTGCCCTATCTATGAGAGATTGGCTTATCCCCTACTAATCATATCCTCATAGTTTTGCAATACAGATAAATAATTTCGATTAAATTTTTTTTAGCATTTATAAAAAAAAAAAAATAACAGTGATTCAGTAAAATATATTGCAATAAAAATCCTAACAGTATACCTCATTGAATCCGATGAACATTATTAAAAAAAAAAAAAAAATCTGAACTACAAATAAACACGAAGACGGAAGAAATCTCGATAAGAAGAAATTAAGCAAATTCCTCTCTCCCTTCCTAAAAAGGAAAACCGCACACATTCTACAATCGATCAAATACTTACTAATATCCCCTAAAGTTTCCGTTAAATGAAAATACAAATATCTTCAAAGGCGTCAGAACTCGTAATGGCAGGAGATCGATGGCCGTGACCCATGGCATGAGATCTATTAACCCCAGAAATCGTATCTATTAACCCCAGAAATAGACGGACAAGTGCATTCCCCGACTCGGTTCTTAAGTTCTCTTTCTCCCCCTCAGGGATAATCAGTTGTTGGCAACAGACGGCTGATGATGGATGGGCTGATGCAAAGACAGTTAATGAGTGGTTGGAGCTGAGGCTGATTGCTCGAAGAGGAGGAGCGATAAATACCCTGTTTAATAGGGCAAAGGCCCGACAGCGTGTTTACACCGTCCAGGCTGCGTCCGTTCTGCCGAAGAATAATCAATAAGCTAAGGCGGCTCGTACCCTAATGGATGCCTTTGTTACGAAAATATAAAAAATATGCTAAATGGTAGAATAATATACAAGACCTTAGCGTTGGGTCCGCTCACGCAAAGGCTGGTATACGAGGGCTGAATAATGTTTATTCGATTGAAGCTAACTTCAGTAAGTCGGCATTATTTTTGGGGGGGTTTAAGATGATGTATGTACATACATCTTCTTATATATTATATATCTATCTATATATATATATATATATATATGTATATATATATATATATATATATGTGTGTGTGTGTGTGTGTTTGTGTGTGTGTGTGGGCGTGTATGCGAGTGCGTATGTTTTTGTTTGTGTAAATTTATAAGTATATTATTATTATTATTATTATTATTATTATTATTATTATTATTATTATTATTATTACTTCATAGGCTACAACCCCTATTTGGAAAAGCAAGATGCTATAAGCCTAGGGGCTCCAACAGGGAAAATAGCCCAGTGAGGAAAGGAAACTTAAGGAAAAATAAAATATATCAAGAAGAGTAACATTAAATTAAATATCTCCTACAAAAGCTTTAACAAAACAAGAGGAAGAGTACCCTCAAGCAAGAGAACTTTAACCCAAGAGAGTGGAAGACCATAGTACAAAGGCTATGGCACTACCCAAGTCTAGAGAACAATGGTTTAATTTTAGAGTGTCCTTCTCTTAGAAGACCTGCTTACCATAGCTGAAGAGTCTCTTCTACCCTACCAAGAGGAAAGTGGCCACTGGACAATTACAGTGCAGTAGTTAACACCTTAGATTTAGAAGAATTGTTTGCTAATCTGAATGTTGTGAGGTGTATGTGGACAGTAGAGAATATGTAATAAATAAGAAAGACTATTCAGTGTGTGGGTAGGCAAAGGGGAAAGTGAACCGTAACCAGAGAGAAGGATCCAATGTAGTACTGTCTGGCCAGTGAAAAGGCCTTAAAACTCTCTAGCGGTAGTATCTCACCATATATATATATATATATATATACGTATGCATGCATGTATGTATAATTGTATATATTTATTTGTATAGATGTATGTGTTTACTTTTATACGATCTATATATATATATATATATATATATTGTACATGTATATATTTATTTATATATACAGTATATATATGTATATGTATATATACACATATATGTATATATATTTATATATAAATATATATGTATGTATGTATGTATGTATGTATATATAGAATGTATATATATATATAAATATATATATATATATATATATATATTTATATGTATGAATACATATATATACCCATACTTTAACGTGTGTGTATATTATATATATATATATATATATATATATTTAAAATACATACACAAATATATATATATATATATATATGTGTGTGTGTGTGTGTGTGTGGGTATATGTATATATATATATATATATATATATTGTATGAATATACTTTATGGTTAGCTACTTCCTCGGACTTTTCATAGATGCGTTGACCATCATTGTTATGATATTTTAACTCCTGGATTTAGGTGTTCGTATATTTGATGTACCTCCCGTTAAATATTAATTAGAGATGACAAAAGTCATAATTATAGGCCCCATAATCGAAAAGAAAAAAAAGAAACATGAATAAACAACCTCTAAGTGTCTCGCTAGATATTCTAACAAAAATAATGAAATATATATATATATATATATATATATATAGGTCAATGACATAAGAGAACATATAAACAAATTATCATAAAAATAATAACGGAATATTAAGAAACCTCATGAACAGAGAGAAAAAATTATGATAGGTGTATATTCAAACCTCTATTATAATCACACTCTTTGGAATGTTTAGTCTTTCTCGTACATCAGCAAAAAAAAAAAAAAAAATAAATAAAAAAAAATAAATTAAAGATGAAAATATCCAATAATCCAAAGTCTATAATCTTTTTAGACAGACCTACATACGTCATGGAGTGAAAGCCATAACCAGCTACTTAACAGTTAATGCCACTATAATGGCGGTGTGTCTTTGAAGCACTTAATGACCAAGCTAACTGTCCAATTTATCTTGCTATAGTCTGGCCAGTTTCTCCAGTAATTTAATTT
>NC_090731.1:26598359-26600859 GCF_036898095.1 Palaemon carinicauda | reverse complement strand
GATGTTAAAAAAATCTATATATTACGAGAGATATGAATAGTGAACGTAATCAGCAGGGCTAGAGCTACCTCAAACTGATTAACTGCAATTCTTCACTTACAAAATGAATCTCTTCTTTCTAACTTGCGAAACATAGCAGACAACCTAGGAGCTAAGCTCTCACCATTCGGGTTTACACCTCCTTAATCATCTAAGTCTAGTAATGAACTCTACGTAAATACATCAGATCAGGTACAAGATAACATCGATCATAATCTGAGAAGTCCACTTCATACACCTACACGTCTCTCTCCTCTCTCTCTCTCTCTCTCTCTCTCTCTTCTCTCTCTCTCTCTCTCTCTCTCTCTCTCACACACAATAAAAGATCTAATGACAAGTCAAAGCGTTGATGAATTAACTTTAAGGAAATCATACTTTAAAAATCGTATATAACTAATTTATTAAATGAACGAATTGACTGACTAACATTTCTATCCTTACTAAAGAACAGAATTAATCTTTCTCTCCTCTCTCTCTCTCTCTCTCTCTCTCTCTCTCTCTCTCTCTCTCTCTCTCTCTCTCTCTCTCTCTCTCTCTCTCTCTCTCCTGTACCATCGTAATCACCCACCATAGTAACTATAATACCCCCCCAATAGAGCCCCACAATTCCTCCCCAGAACTCCTGTGATGGATGCCAGATCAGTATCGGCCCTTGAATGGAACCTATTATGTGATACACTTACGTGATGGAGCTTCGCCCCATGCGGCTGTTTGGTAAACGCCTCCGAGATAAAGACGGAGCGGACTTTACTGCCACCGAGATTCGGATTCAAGATAAAAAGAAGTCGCACCACACAAGAGTAACGTAAATATTCGTCGATAGAGATGATAATTTTTTCGCACATCGCATTCCTTTTTTGGTCAGTTTTATGGCTACTGGTTTAAGTGAACACTGAAAGATTTAATGTATCTATGAAAAGTATAAACTGCTTTGTTATTGTCCATAAATACGCTTGCGTACACACGCAAGTGCGTGTAGGAATGTGTTTGTTTTTGTGTTAATATGTATATGTGTGCGTGTGTGAATGGGTGCATGTTTGACAGTGTATGTATATGAATGTGTTCACGTGGGATAGTATGTGTGAAAGTGTATATGCGTGCGCGCATGCGTGTGAATATATATGTAAATATGTACATGTGGATGAGAGGTATGAAATTTATTTCTGGCAAATAAATGAAATAGTTCAAGTTCATTTTCAAAACAGCAGAACTTCAAGTTACTGCTTAACAGTTTTACCATTATGAATAAACTTCACATCCACGTATATAACGAGAAATTTCTGTGAAATTATAAATGAGGTATGCATCAGGTCCACGCATATTCCGGTAACGTGAAATACAAGTTTAAATCGTTGTCGGAAGCTCAGGTTTAATTATCATTTCTCTTAGTTAGGTATATTTTATTTCATACACTTAAAAAAAAAATGAAAACGTTATTTTATTAAGGAAATTCTCCATAAAAGTATACTGTTCTCAGCCATATTTCAGTAAAATACAGGCGACCGTAATTTGTTATTATCTACTCTGTTATTATCGTTACGGGTTGGTGACCGTAAATGCCTGGCAACATTTATTACATGATTTCTATCGTTTCTTTACGGCAAATTTTAAGTGATGGGATGAATAATATCAGGAATGTGAAATGTGAATGCTATTCTTAAAAAAAAAAATCTCGTGAATTCAGTTTGGAAAGTATTGAATATCTAATAGGATCCCTAGTTTTTTTTATTCCCTATGACTAAGTGTACTCTTTACTTACAAATACTTATCGTATTCGGCGTCAATGACCTTAGATGTCTGGATGCCAGAAAACTTTAAATCAATTAACTAATCTATATACTTAAAACATTATACAGCCAATAAAATACTATCTATAATTTTAATTATGATTGTTTATTACGATCAATAAAAAAAACAACTATAAAAAGTAGAAATTGAAATAAATATAAAAAATAAAAATGGTGATTGAGGCTCCTTTACCTTCGTAATTCATGCATGAAATTTGCCTCTAGGTGCAATCCATCTTGTAAACTGTACACCCTTTAAGCTGCATGAAAAGCCGTAATCGCAAACCCCAATCTTATTCATTTGCTGCAGTTTACAGCCGCCTTTCTCTCCTTGATGCGAGCCTTCGCTATCTAATGAAATCATTCAGCCTCTTTATTGTGGCTTTGATTTCCAGATGTGATAGACTCAAGACAAGTCGTTGGTCTTTATACTGAACTTTGGAAAAAAATATGAAAAATGAATTCCAAGAATTGAAAGGGTTTGAGAAAGTAAAAAAGTATAAATTATCGAAAATTATATTCTAATTTTCATACTTGACAGGTATACAAAACAGACAAGCTTATTCAAGGATTTATCTGATAGTCGCATGAAAAAGTTACTAGCGATAAAGAAAAAAGTTTTTAATCGGAAGCGTGGTAATATCAAAGCATATAGAGTTTTAACTGAAAAAAAA
>NC_090731.1:26583359-26585859 GCF_036898095.1 Palaemon carinicauda | reverse complement strand
ATGTGTATTTCCTGCTTCATGTTTGAATAAGAATACAAATTATACTTCAATCATTGAGAGAGAGAGAGAGAGAGAGAGAGAGAGAGAGAGAGAGAGAGAGAGAGAGAGAGAGAGAGAGAGAGAGAGATTTGCTAAATACTCAAATTGATGGCATTCTTCCTTCTGAGCTCACCCCTGACCAGATTCTTTTATGAGCAAAAGTAAAAGGAGAAAGTTTGGTTTTAATTTTTAAATTTTTAATTTCTACTTGACCTCTGGTAATGAAAATGACTTATGTGCCTGAAACAACATTAAATTCAATTCTAGTATTTTTTTTTTTTTAATAAATAGGTTAATGTATGTAAGCTTACCGAGAATTAGACCATTTGTATAAGGCGCAAAGATAATGCTGATTACTACTCTCTCAGTGACAGGTACTTATGATAATCTCCCAAATCTATAAAATTACCTGTCATAAGAAAAATAAAAAGGGGAAGTAAGAAACTCTCTAGTTTGCCGTTCATAAACGAAAACAGCACGCAGACAGATAGAACATATGACAACTCACTCGTTCATCAATAATTTATGGAATTGTGGCAATCATTTCTATAAAGCCTACGGATTTTCCCAAGTCCTAAGGCAATAGTATGGCATAATTCCATTTTGTATTTTTCATCTTGAGATTCAAGGCTACTATTGCTATTACTATTACTATTAACATTATTACTATTATTATAACTAATGTTATTATCATTACTATTACCATTACCATTGTTATTATTATTATTATTATTATTATTATTATTATTATTGTTGTTGTTGTTGTTGTTGTTGTTGTTGTAACTACTATTACTATTATAGCTACAATTGTTATCACCATTAACATTGCCAATGTCATTTTGTCAGTCACCATCATCATTCTTATTCTTCTTCTTCTTTTCTTCTTCTTACTATTATAATTGTTGTTGTAACTACTATTACTATTACTATTATAGCTACTGTTACGATCACCATTACCATTGTTAATGTCATTTTGTCAGTTATTATTATTATTATTATTATTATTATTATTATTATTATTATTATTATTATTATTATTATTATTATTATCATAACTACAGTTACTAGTACAATTATCATAGTCATTGATATTGTTATTCGTATTGTTATTGTTAATACTACTATTATTATTATTATTATTATTATTATTATTATTATTATTATTATTATTATTATTATTATTATTATTTTTATTATTATTATTATTATTATTATTATTATTATTATTATTATTATTATTATTATTATTATCATCATCATTATTATTATTATTATTATTATTATTATTATTATTATTATTATTATTATTATTATTATTATTATTATTATTATTATTATTATTATTATTATTATTATATGTTAATCAGCGTTAAAACTAAACAATATGAATTTCAAAGATCGATCATCTAAATTATACTGGGTGATAAGGTCTAAATGAAATTTTACTTTCCGAGGTTTGAATATTTTCATTTCAATACATTTTCAACACTTCTTCAAGATGATTCAATAAAATGAAGAACGATAATGATAAAATTCGGATGGATCTATTCTATTATTAGTATTATTACTTGTTAAGCTACAACCCTAATTGGAAAAGCAGGATGCTATAAGCTCAGGGGCTTCAACAGAAAAAATAGCGTAAGATAAACCCACAAACACGTTAACAGTCATGTGTTTATTTTCTTTATAGTTAGTTATACACAGAACCTACTAATCCCATGTTTTTTATTATTATTATTATTATTATTATTATTATTATTATTATTATTATTATTATTATTATTATTATTTGCCAAGCTGCAACCTTATTTGGAAAAGCAGGATGCCATAAGCCAAAGGGCTCAAACATGGAAAGTAGCTCAGTGAGGAAAGGAAATAAGGTAATAAACTACGAGATGTTCAAGGACAATAAGAACCTTGTAATCTATACATAAAATTACTCATTACGTCTTAGATTTTTCTTATTTTTTTTCTTTAATGCTTTAACCGAAAATACTTGAATAGAAAATGTGAAAAAATATGAAGATTTCTTACTAAGGGCTCGAATGCGTGACATGGCAAAGCAAGCGAATCCATAGACAACTAAATATGCTACATTATTTGATATAATTTGACTTCAGTTAAATCACGTTATTTATTGTCGAACTTAAATTAAATTTCACTAAAATTTGATCACTAGAAATATCGTAATGAAATCCCTTTGGTAAACTGTACGTGATACAGAAAATGGCCACAAAGTATACTAGCAAAATATTTTTCTTAAACAGATGACCTATTATTGCCCTATCTATGAGAGATTGGCTTATCCCCTACTAATCATATCCTCATAGTTTTGCAATACAGATAAATAATTTCGATTAAATTTTTTTTAGCATTTATGAAAAAAAAAAAAAATAACAGTGATTCAGTAAAATATATTGCAATAAAAATCCTAACAGTATACCTCATTGAATCCGATGAA
>NC_090731.1:26563359-26573359 GCF_036898095.1 Palaemon carinicauda | reverse complement strand
TTTTTTATATCTTTACTATCTTCCATAGTGACAACCAACATAGTCCAATAAATGCTTTAGTTCAACAGAGGGAACGTACTACACAATGAGAGAGAGAGAGAGAGAGAGGAGAGAGAGAGAGAGGAGAGAGAGGAGAGAGAGAGAGAGAGGAGAGAGAGAGAGAGATAATGTCCTTTGTATACTAAAAGAGAAAATGTCCTTTGTATACTAAGAGAATGTCCTTTGTATACTAAGAGAATGTCCTTTGTATACTAAGAGTGAGAATATGACCTGTGTTACAGAGAGAGAGAGAGAGAGAGAGAGAGAGAGAGAGAGAGAGAGAGAGAGAGAGAGAGAGCATCTGAAGCATCCTCTATTTTTTCGGTAAATGCTACCTAATTTATCAAGCATTGTTCCGCTGATAAAAGTAAAAAAAAAAAAATCCTCGGGGAATGTCTTTTGTATCGAGGGGAGACGTTAATGAACACCCTTTGAACATCGTTGAACCCGTGTTCGCGGAGGCGCATTGCGTTTGTTCACCCGTAATGTGAACTGCACAAACCTCTTTTTTCATCAAACTTGGACCCTTATCAAAGGCTGGCAAAATGACACAGGGGCTATAAAACTCAAGCGACGTCAGCAATCATCTTGGTTGTTTGAAAAAACATTCTTCTTACAAATTCCTCTCTTGTATTTTCCTTGTTGTCTTTACTTGCCGGTTTGTTTTGTTTGTTTTTATTGCGTTACTTTCATGATATTATTTATATCATTATCATTGTCATTCTTATTATTATCAACATTATTATTATCATTACCATTAGCTAAGCTCGAACCCTACTTAGAAAAGCAGGATGCTAAAAGCCCATGGGCTCCAAAATGGAAAAAAAATAGTCCCGTGAGGAAAGGAAATAAACAAACTACAGAAGAAGTAATGACCAATCACAATAAAATGCTTTAAGAACAGGAATAACATTAAAATAGATCATTCTTATATAAACAATAAAACCTTGGAAAATAAAAAACAGAGGAAGAGAATTATGATAAAATAGGGGTGCCAGGGTGTACCCTCGAGCAAGATGAAATCGTTTTTAATTTCGTTGTCTCAGTTCCCGATTAATTTTATGGTATAATGATATTATTTCAATGCACAAAACCCGGTTATCCTCTCTTTTAACAACTTATTACTCTTACTATGCTCAGAGCCGAGAGAGCAGTCACCTCAACCGGACCGCGATGAGGAGAGGGCCATTCGCCTCCCCATCAGAGGAGTCTATTAATAAAAGTCGTCAATAACAAAGCTGGCTGAGAGAGGCAGTAAGCCGTGGCAAGTCGGTGTGTATACGTGAATTAATCATATGAGGCAATGACTAACAAATGAGCTGCAACAATGGCGGCTTTCAGCACAGCTGTAAGTCGATACGCTTCTCTTGGCTGCTGTCCGTCTCATGCTGCTGTTGCCCAGAGGCTGGTTTTCTGGATTCTCCGGCATGCACAGCTGCTGGACAGAGAGAGAGAGAGGAGAGAGAGAGAGAGAGAGAGAGAGAGAGAGAGGAGAGAGAGAGAGAGACCTTTGAGTAGTGAAAGGGTTAGTGTGTCGCAATGATCAGCAAAGCTAACACTAGTCAGGGCACCCATACTAGGGTTGGTTTGCTATGAGCGATAGGACAACAACTCCCCCCATCACTGGCTAGCGTGGTGATGGAAAAAGGCCAAGACTCAGGTATGAATTGACACGTCTTAGGCCTTTGTCTTGCAGTGGATTAGAAAAGACTGCATTATTATTGTAAGTTGTTTATATATATATATATATATATATATATATACTATATAGTTATATATATATATATATATATATATAGATATATATATATATATAATGTGTGTGTGTGTGTGTGTGTGTGTGTGTGTGTATGTGTGTGAGTGTGTGTGTGTGAGTGTGTGTGGTGTGTGTGTAATTAGAATTAGGAACTACATTACCTTCACGGAATGGAAATAAATAATTTCAAACAAGTGAGAGGATCATACTTCGTTCTAGGTTACAAAAGGTTTCAAATAAATGTCTGTGATAGATTTCACAATGAGGCTAACGGGCATTTTACTTTAAAAAATGATTAACTTTAAATGTGCCGGCTTAATATCTCATATCCCAGAAAATATCAGAATGTATAAGAGGTGAGGCTTCCTTGACATAGACTGCTGACACAGATACAACTCAATCACTCACAGGCACATATGCACGCACCCACACACACATACGAAAAAAATAGCATTGTCCTATCTGCCGTATGAGAAAAGACTTTTGCATGATGGCGTTTGGTGCTTGAATATACAAACCAATTTAAGTATCTTGTGTTGCACAGGTTAACTAATTCCTAAAGGAAAATTAGTTAACTCACTCTCTCTCTCTCTCTCTCTCTCTCTCTCTCTCTCTTCTCTCTCTCTCTCTCTCTCTCTCTCTCTCTATCTCTCTCATAGTTGCTTTATCTGATTAGTTTAGTCTCATTTCACTCACTCACTTCTAGACCTATTAAATCTGATTATTTCTTCCTCTCCCACTCTTTCCTTCACTATCTTCCTCTCTGTTATAGACTAGTTTAATTTGATTAGTCCTACCCCCATCTCTCTCTCTCCTCTCTCTCCTCTCTCTCTCTCTCTCTCTCTCCTCTCTCTCTCTCTCTCTCTCTCTCTCTCTCTCAGTTGCTTTATCTGATTAGTTTAGTCTCATTTCACAAACTCACACTCTACACGTTAAATCAGATTAGTTCTTCGAATCCACTCTTTCCTTCACTATCTTTCTCTCTGTTATAGGCTAGTTTAATTTGATTAGTCTCCCCCCCCCCCCCTCTCTCTCTCTCTCTCTCTCTCTCTCTCTCTCTCTCTCTCTCTCTCTCTCTCTCTCTCTCTCTCTCTCTCTCCCCTATAGACTTGTTTTATCTGAAAAGTTTCCTCATCCTCCTTTTGGACAAGCGTTATCAGGTGGATCCCGGGCAGAAACAATATCTGCTTGAGGACTGCCAAAAACAGCCGGCAGATAATAAAAAAACATCTCCTAATTGAAGAGGAACGTTTCCTTTTATAGGTGAGCGGTGCCCTTATGGTGCATCCTAAAGAATAAAGAAGGTCACTTAAACTTATTTTCTGAGTTTATATATTTTGATTTGCATTATTTAACAATTACTTTGGGAGTGTCCTAAGTACTTTTTTCAAGTATAATTTTTTGGGTATCAGTTTTTATTGTTTTCACTTTTTCTCGTTCTTCAGTCTATAGGTTTTTGTTTTTGATTTATAGGATGTGTGTTATTCGTAACTTGATATGAACTTCGTAGGAAACATAAATCCTTCACTTTCTCTACTCAATTTGTCTTATTACTTTTTATTATTGCATAAAAAACAAATGCTTTTAAATATTTATGAGTATAATTATTTTAGCAAAGACAATAACAATTTGTGAACATATTGTGAAAAGTGCCAGTCTATGCAAATAATAACAATAATACACTAGCATATGTACCCTTCGAGGGTATTATAAAAGGATGAAAATTAAAAACACAATAATGGGTGCGCCGATTGGTTGAGCATGATCAAAATACTATTGCTATAAATAAAATTAATATAGTCTCCACCTGTAATGAGGTAAAAAAAAAATAAATAATAAATAAAAAATAAAAGAAACAAAGAAAAAAAAAACAGAAAATACTTTGCTCAGTTGAACAGACCATAACAGAGAATATGTGATGAGAAGGCAGAGTGGAACTATCAAGAAGTAAATTTCATCAATGTGAATTCAAGCCTTTGATGTTGTACCTCGGCATTTCAATAAAAGACTCAAGATGGAAGAATCCAGCCAAATAGACTCTCGGGATGAACTGAACTGCCCTTTGAAATGCAATGACCTTTTATTCATGTTTCCTTCGAAGGTGAGTAAATAAGTACTCATCGTACTCATCTCACGTCTCATCAATCTAAACGTTATCAGATGACGCTCTGTTGATGGGAAGATTCATCAACCACGTCTCCCTCTCTTTCCCCCCTTTGAGGAAAAATAGCCTTCTCCCCTCCCCACATCCTTAGCCTATGGCCATATCCCAATCCCCAGCCACCCACAAAAATCCAAACCCACCATCCAACAAATTATCATCTCCTCCCCGCCCTCCCCTCTTCCCCACAATCCCCAAAAAGGTGTGCATGCATCCGAGGATGCTGCGGAACGTGATCAATATTTCTCATTGCTGTCAACAAGAAAGAAGAAATTGTTTCTGCGAACTCGAGATGAGGTATTGAGTCTTAGTAAAAGATTAAGATAAGGGTATTGATTCTAAGGCGAGGAGTGAATAGAAAATGTTACCAATATTACTAACGGGATGATTGAATTACAAAACAACAGTAAGCTACTGCGTAAGGCTCAGAAGCTAAGTTTTATTAATGGTTCTTCCTCTGAGGTAAGTAGAATTCTATTTTAATTTATAGTGAAAAGCAATCAAGCTATGACTCCAAATCAAATTATTTATTTCAAACACATCTGAATTAATAGGAGCCATATAAATCCCAGACTATCCTACGTATCCGGGAAAGATCTATCCAGTAGAAGATAAATTTCAAGCAAATGTGATTTATAACCAACACAATAATTCATATGAAACATTGGCTCTGACCTCCAACAATTAAAGCGTAAGAAAAATGATCGAGTCATTCCTCATGAAGTCTGACATCTCAGCATGCAAGCAATTAAAGACATCTTATTACAGTTCAACCTTACACCCCCCAGAAAAATATACAAATGGTTAAAGATTACCATAAACTCTCGCGGTTAAATGATCCACTCTCTTCTTTCTCCTTCCAGTGCCACGCCTATTACAAAAGCCACGAGGGAGTGGCAGCGAATTCCAGCGGTAATACGACGATTTTGCAACAAGGAGAGTTTGCCACGAAGATCGAAATGTCACACGCAGCGTTGTCTCCCGATTGCATCTAGCAGGCGTGGTGCCATTCACCTTCCCCCTGCCAAGCACAAGCATTGTTGGGTACGGGGTCGCATACACCATTCTCTGCATCTTATCTGCTTTGGCATTCAACTCACACCTCCGCTGCATTGTTGCAAGGCCTTTCCGTGTGTCCAGCGGGGTCGATCCATGAAGAATTCCAGAGTCGTTTATTTGTGTGTGCTAGTGATAGGTCATCCTCTTTATGGAGATTGTATTACTTTTATGCAGCGGTATCCGGTAAATTTTGTAGGATTCTTTTCATGGGTAACCGGGTAACAATTTAGTGAATGGAGTAATTAATATATTTCGTAATAGTTTTTATTCGCAAAACCAAAGTTTATTCATAAATACTTGATAGACCGTCCTAAGAAAAAAAAAGTAGAATACTACTTACTGAAATTACCCAAAATTATGTAAAAATTAAAGTTGTGGCAAATGTTTAAGCACAGAAAATAAAAAATACTTTAAAATGTATTAAAATTCCTAATACATACCTTGATTGGAAAAATATGTAACGCGTACTTCTCGCAGTATCATATATGCTAATTTTCTTACAACTATAACAGTTTAGATAGGGTTTCAAGTACCTCGAGAAAATGCTTCAATTATGCAAATATTACTGAAATATTTACTGGGGGTAACATAGAAAATAAAGAACTTTAAATAAAATAATTTAGATTATATAATTAGGTCATGAAAATTATACCCTTAAAGATATCCAAAAGTAAATTCGAAAGCATTCGAGTGTCGTAAAAAAAAAAGGATAAACTAATAATTTATAACAAGATGAAAAACACAAGTACTGAAGTATAACCATTTGTAGGAATATAAAAGCTGCCTGTGTTGACAATCTGAAATAATGAGCCTTTCTACAAGAAAATGGGCAATATGCCAGTCTTTTGAATTCAATCAAACAATTTAGTCTATCCTTTCACTTAATTCAAGCACATTCGATCCATCTGGTTAAAACTTCAACATTTGCACGCGATACCAGAATGAACACTCAATATTTTCCTTCACTTGTTTAAACGGAATACTGAAAATTCTATCTCTCTCTCTCTCTCTCTTTCTCTCTCTCTCTCTCTCTCTCTCTCTCTCTCTCTCTCTCTCTCTCTCTCCCCAAGCAATACTAGAATGAATAAACTTAGTATTTGCCTTCATTTGTTTAAAGGGAATACTGAAATCTCTCTCTCTCTCTCTCTCTCTCTCTCTCTCTCTCTCTCTCTCTCTCTCTCCAAGCAATACTAGAATGAATAAACTTAGTAGTTTCCTTCACTTGTTTAAAGGGAATACTGAAAATCTCTCTCTCTCTCTCTCTCTCTCTCTCTCTCTCTCTCTCTCTCTCTCCAAACTTAAGTGATAGCGATACACTCTATAATAAAGCCAGTTTTCCAGGCAACATAAAAGAGCACCCGCCTCTGTACCAAGTCCTTAGCGCTTCGAGCCACGCCATCCTTGAGAAAAGGACAAAACAGGATTAGAAATGGAAGTATGAAAAGAACGTTAAAATATGAGATGCGAGACTACGCTTTCAGAGGGCATGGGAGGATGAAGTTTAGGAGGGGTAAGGATAGGGGATGGACGAGGGAGTGATGAAGAATAGGATGATATGGAAGGAGGAAGGGTAGTGGAAGAGCAGAGATATTTGGCTGCATGTGGTGAGGAGATAAAATAAGATTTGATGATAAAGAAAAAGGGGAAATATGGATGATAAGGAAGGGTTAGTCCTCGAAAGAGTGAAGAGTATAGAGATATTAAGGAAATTATTGAACAGATTGAATAGAATACCAGCAATAGGATGAAATTTGTGAAGGAACGGCTAACAATGTGGAAGAAAGGGATGTAATAAAAGAGGGAGTAGGGATAGGTTGGAGAAAGACAAGATTATGAATAATGAATCAGGAGAGGGAGAGCCGTCGATAAAAATCTTAGGAGAGAATTGTCATAACAACCATTTTTTTTTTTTTTTTTTTTTTACGAACATCGAAGGAAACATTATCACGAATTAAAAAATATAAAATATTGAATCAAGTTATCGGTAAAAAAAAAGATATGGAACGAAAGAGGAAAATGAAGAAAAGGAAACAAGAAATAAAAGAAATGCAAGTCCAATGAAGCAGCTAAGAAGAAAACTATATGAATGTACAATTGAATCAGACATCGATTGTTAAGGCTCCATGGTCATTTTGCCTTTATTCAATTTTATACAGGAATCAGTGAGGTGTAACCATGTACACAAAGATACCCCTTGCAGGGTGTGGTATAAACGCATTATTATAACGTGAAGAAAATAACTTCAGATGAATAACTTTAATGCCATCGTCTATATTACACCATTACATAGAATGAATTTGAGAGATAAAGGAAGATTTGAACTACATGAAGAATGTGCTATTGCGATTGATAATTCGATTGTATTCAAGATTTATGTTTAATTTATATCAAAGTAATTAATTAACACTTATCAGTAATGGAAACTCCAGATATTTGATGTTTTTATTGTTTGCTTGAATTCTAAGAAAAATTCTTCTTTCGAGTAATAGTAAACATTTATAACATGATGGGATTAAATACAAAAACAAATATGAGTAAAACTCTGATCAACCATGCCCACATAAATCTTCGTATTGAAACAAGGTATATACTGAAAAAAATATTTAAAACCTGTTATACACATTATTCTAAAAATATTCCTACTATTTTCAATAATGAGTGTAAACATATTTAATGGACGAGGAAGAATTTATAAATTACTGTTACAATTTAACATAAGAATTTGATTATTTAACTGTTCAGCAGCAAGTAAATCCCGTTTTGGGTGTTACCAGATTTACTATGATAATATATCTGTTTAACAAATACCAGTTAATGCACAGATTTAATTTACAACAATAAAATAAGTAGAGACAAGATTATTGAATGCTTATGCTGATAGTTATTGACTTAAAAAAAAAAGGGGGGGGGGGTGTTCAAAGTCAAACAGATCGTCATAATTGTAACTGGAAGTGATGACAAGAAGCTTATATATGAGAGATCTTTTTTAATGTTGTTACTGTTCTTGGAATATTTCATTTTAATTGTTCGTTACTTCTCTTGCAATTTGTCAATTTCTCTAATTCCTTTTCTCACTGGGCTATTTTTACCTGCTGAACCCCATGAGTTTTTAGCATCCTGCTTTTCCAATAAGGGTTGTAGCTTAGCTAAGAATATTAATAATAACCTACTAATCTGATTAATGACTTTAAAATGGATGATTAAAATACCTCTAAGGTTAATTGATTCTGTTCAATACGCTATCACGAGCAAATGGAAATTTCTATCATCGTAACTTTCTTATTTCTTATTCGAAATATTTTCTATAAAATATTCTATCAACTTGATAACAACGCTGCCTTCCAGGAATGTCTTATCAACTACACACATGCATATAAACGAAGTACCTACAGTAGTACTATCTTATAATTAGAACAAATTATCAAAATATAATGAACATAGTAAGAGATTAAAAAAAAACATTAACATAAAGAAAAAAATAATGGAAATCATTATAACAGAGTAGCCGTTAAAATAAACGATAAAATCACCTTAAAGGCTCCTTCTTTATCGAAAACAATATATCAATACATGAATTAGTAGTTGTTAGAAAAAGAAAACTTTACCTATATGCCTACTTAATATATATATATATATATATATATATATATATATATATATATATATATATATATATATGCTGTAGTTAATCTCATAGGGAACACGAATGATTTAACCCTGTGAAAAAAAAAAAAAAAAAAAAAAAAAAAAAAAAAAAAAAAAAAAAAAAAACGTGTCAATGAAGCGGCTGAATAATTTTAGTGTTGGAAACAATGAATTGGATTTCCGTATGGTAGGAGGCATTAGATATTATGAATTTCATATCAATTGCGAAATAAAAATATATAAGTTGGACACTTTATTTTCTTATAATACTACGGAGATTTTCAATACACTATTTTCTCTTTTTCCGGTAGTGATATCCTTTACATGAAGGATTATAACTAAGGATTTTTTATTCCATGGCTACTGAAAACCGGTGCTCGTTCTATTCCCGAGGGTCTTCTACTGTCTTGGCTTATAGTTCTCTTGTTTGAGAGTACACTCATGCAAAATATTCTGCGTTTCTTATTTCCTTTCCTCACTGGGATATTTTCCTTGTTGGAGCCATTAAGAATATCATCATCATCTCCTCCTACGTCTATTGACGCAAAGAATGTCGGTTAGAATTTGTCAGTCGACACAATCTTGAGCTTTTAAATCAATACTTCTCCTTTCACCATCTTGTGACGGCCGAGAGAAAGGTTATGACTCAAAGGCAGGATGCAATCAACTGAGTAACTTTATTAAAGAACACTCTCCTTTATATACAAAACCTCAAGGCAACAGGAAAATACATGTTCGAGAAAATGACAATGTTACATAGGCGACACACAGACATGTTTATTCTGGTTCTTTTTAGTGCGAGGGAAGAGAGCAGATACAAGCAAAATATATACAAAATAATTTATGTACGATCGTGTGACACACGGTTGGTACAATCTCCTACTTCACACTTCATAGTCCGCAGTCATGCTTTTTCGACTAGGGTTCCAGCTAGCTTATAATAATAATAATAATAATAATAATAATAATAATAATAATAATCTTTAAACTTCCCCTTACTGAAATTATGAACATGAAAGCGACACTAGCTACCTAACCGGACCAGGGAATCAAAAAGGAGAATTCTCTAAAGCAAGTATTTCAATGGTAAATTAAATATGGATTTTATATGTGATCATATACATGAAAGCTTTAAGATATATCATCTCAAACCAAAACATATAATGGAAACTAAAGTAATAGGACATTAGATTAGTAGTCTATAAAAGCTATATCTAGATACTAGATGAATAGATAAATGAATACACATGAATTTTGGAAGCTTGATTGTTTCGAACAGAGAGAGAGAGAGAGAGAGAGAGAGAGAGAGAGAGAGAGAGAGAGAGAGAGAGAGAGAGAGA
>NC_090731.1:26558359-26560859 GCF_036898095.1 Palaemon carinicauda | reverse complement strand
CCCTCAAGCAGGAGAATTCCTGGAGTTTTGACAGCATGTGGTGATCCAATGGAATCCCTGATCTACATATTATCGTCTTTCTTTTCCTTGAGTTATCAAATCACTACTATCTGAGAGGAAGTTTGAATATTTTGAAAAATCCAACACTGGTAATATGAGCAACAGTTATATAAACTTATCACAATATTCTTTTTTATGTTGGTAAGTGATACTATGCCGGAAAGAAAACTAGATGATTTGATATTTTGTATACGAGAAAAGCACATAAATTGTTGTGAATAATCAGTTCAAAAATTACTCATCATATTTTTTCATAGAAAAAAAATATAATTACAAATAACTCAAACATAATTCTTAAAGTTCTATTATTGGTTTCACGATTTGACAGAAAAAAAGGAAAACGTTAAAAAGCTATCAGACAATTTCACCTCGTAAGCTTTACAATTCATCAACTTCTTTATCCCATAATTAAAGAGATGCTTTATACATAGCCACCGCAGCCAAGTCAAGCATAAAGAGCACCACCTATAATTTGAAGAAGAAAGACAAATATTGCAAAGATATCCAAGGGCAGTTAGTCAAAGTCATGTCTAAGCATACAACAACTTTGAATGGACCGGTGAGTGATATCAAAACAAAGTTAAAAGAAAATATCACTACTAAAATTTAACATTAGATATTCGGAGCAGGCAACTATACAAACGAATAAAACTACATTTGACATGAGATTGACATTATTTTTGTGAATTTTAATGGTATCGTTAAATGCAAAGATGTTGATTAGAACATAATATTCATAGGGAAGAACAACTGTGGGAGATATAATGGGTGAACGGAGGAGTAATATGGGGACACAGACATGAAATCTCTATTACTGAGAAGGAATTTTAAAATCTCTCCATCGACTGTAAGTATAAGAGAAACGAATCGGATAAACTATCGAACACAACTACAAGTGATTCTTAGGAGACACAAGACCATATCAAGAAATGTCATTTCCTATGAGAACACATAATCGCGTAGAGTTTAGACCATGTATGTTCACTGATTTAAAACTCTCCATATCTTCTCTTTGACCGGGACATGATCTTGCTGCTGCTTAAATAGGCAAAAGACAAGTACAATATGTGTAGAGAGAGAGAGAGAGAGAGAGAGAGAGAGAGAGAGAGAGAGAGAGAGAGAGAGAGATCTGTCTAACATGGCTTTCTAGTATGTAAATATTCAGTCAAGCATATATTATCAGAACGCTATCAAACATAGTTGCCTAGATAGATACAAAAGTAAGCCGGCAGTAAGAAAATTCTAATTCTATTTAAATCTATGATAAGCTACCGTAAAATAAGATAATTTGTCATTATTATTACTACTTTATCATATCTTTATTCATATAAGAAATGATACTGCTTGTTTCTGTGTTGAGATTTTTTTTCCCGTGGAAAAAAAAACAAGTTTTATGGCGTTTAATCGAGTACAGAATTTACAACATCGTTAAACAAAATAATTCCATAAAGAATGTTGTACTCTCTGCTGTAAAAATGTAGTGTACACACTTTACATAACAAACTGTTCGCTTAATAGGGAGAGGGAGTTATCCTTGGGAAAAGCAGGGCACCAGTCCCTACCTCATTCTTCTTTTAATAGCTGAATACAGGATGAGTTCCCCGTACAGCATTCAAATATCCACAGCACTAATTAAATCAAGCAAATACCCAGAAGGGTCATTAGAGTGCTTAAGCTCCTAAATCAATATAAATGACACATTCATTATTGGAACTTCGGAAGTTCAAACTCGCAGCGAATGCTTTCATGTTGAACAGGCTGACATGAGTGTCTTCATAGTTTATATATAACTGATCTACTTTAACGTTGTTACTGATCTTAAGATATTTTATATATTTTCATTCATCACTTCTCATTAAATCGTTTATCTATTTGCTTATTTCCTTTCCTCAATGGGTTATTTATCCCCTTCGAAGCCCCTGGGCTTGTAGCATCCTGCTTTTTCAATTAGGGTTGTGGCTTTGCTAATAATAATAATAATTAATAATAATAAAAATAAAAATAAAAATAATAATAAAAATAATAATAGAAACAAGAATAATAATAAAAACAAGAATAATAATAAAAACAAAAATAATACATACATACATATACCAAGGCACTTCCCCCAATTTTGGGGGGTAGCCGACATCAACAAATGAAACGAAACAAAAAGGGGACCTCTACTCTCTACGTTCCTCCCAGCCTGACAAGGGACTCAACCAAGTACAGCTGGTACTGCTAGGGTGCCACAGCCCACCCTCCCCCGCTATCCACCACAGATGGAGCTTCATAATGCTGAATCCCCTACTGCTGCTAACTCCGCGGTCATCTAAGACAGCGGAGGAAGCAGCAGGGAAATAATGAAAAAAAAAAAATAATAATACTAAAAACAAAAATAATAATAAAAATAAAAATAATAATCAAAGTAAAAATAATGATAAAAATAAAAATAATAATC
>NC_090731.1:26518359-26548359 GCF_036898095.1 Palaemon carinicauda | reverse complement strand
AACATATAAGGTCTGTGTCTTCTTCAATTTCACAAAAAATAGGCTTATTGAGAAAGTCTTTCAAGATTTTCGGTGATCAATCTATTCTGAAGAAGTGTTTTAATTCTTTCATTCTACCTTCTTTTGAGTATTGTTCTCCTGTCTGGTCTTCAGCTGCTGATTCTCATCTTAATTTGTTGGACAGAAACTTACGGTCTATTAAATTTCTTATTCCTGATCTAGATATTAATCTCTGGCACCGTCGTTCAATTAGTTCATTATGCATGTTGCATAAGATTTTTCACAACTCTGACCATCCTTTACATTCAGATCTCCCTGGACAATTCTATCCTGTTCGTAATACTAGGCAGGCAGTTAATTCTAATAGCCAGGCCTTCTCCATCACGAGGCTCAATACTACGCAGTACTCTAGAAGTTTTATTCCAGCTGTGACCAAGTTGTGGAATGATCTTCCTAATCGGGTGGTTGAATCAGTAGAACTTCAAAAGTTCAAAGTTGGAGCAAATGCTTTTTTGTTGACCAGGCGGACATAGTCTTTTTATAGTTTACTTATGACATATTTGTTTTTGATGTTGTTGATAGTTTATTATATGACATGTCTGTTTTGACGTTGTTTCTTATTTTAGAATGATTTATTGTTAATTTGTTCTCTTCATTTATTTATTTCCTTATTTCCTTTCCTCACTGGGCTATTTTTCCCTTTTGGAGCCCCTGGGCTTATAGCATCTTGCTTTTCCAACTAGGGTTGTAGCTTGGATAGTAATAATAATAATAATAATAATAATAATAATATATACAGTATATATATATATATATATATATATATATATATATATATATATATATATATATATATACAGTATATATATATATATATATATATATATATATATATATATATATATATATATATATATATATATATACACACATATATATATATATATATATATATATATATATATATATATATATATATATATATATATATATATATATATATATATATATATATAAAGTCGAGTATTATTATCCAGACGAGGAATATACTCTCTCTCTAACATCACTTTCCCCGTCTAGTGATAACAAAAAGAGCCTACGTAGAGTGCTAATCCGCTTTCATTAAAGAGGCAAACCGCTATAATCGAGCGTTCAAACTGATTTGTCATTGTCTGTGAATTGGTAACATTGAGTCTTCCATGGTCTGAAGCTTCCCAGTTAATGGAATATTATCACCCATTGTCTACCCTGGTGGTGAAAGTGGTAGGCCAACACGTTTGAGTAATGAAGGGTTCTAATGAGCTTGTTAATCTAGACAAATATTCACAACGGCTATGCTCGTTAGGGTGTAATTATGTGGTATTTACATACATCTCTCTCTCTCTCTCTCTCTCTCTCTCTCTCTCTCTCTCTCTCTCTCTCTCTCTCTCTCTCTCTCTCTCGTTTAATGTGTATGGAAACACGGTTTTTATCGATAAACACATGCGCTGCTTCAATGTTTTTTATGTATTCATTATACTTAAATATTTTCTATGTGTGCTAAAAAAGAAAAAAAAATCCAATGGAATACCCTCCCCCATCATAAAAAAAAATCCTAAAAAATACGTCACTAAAAATTTTAATTCCTCTAATGTAATGAGACTATATTTTTAATTGTGAAAATCAACCTTATGAATTCTTCGCTCTTGTCGATATATTTATCAGTGAATTTTGGATATGAGCTGTAACTCCCCCCACCCCCCAACAAAAGTATGCTAGCAAAATAGGTATTTGCCTGTCTTTATTTCAGTAAAATATGTCCGAATAAGACAGACAGTATAGGTGTATATACCCTAAAACTCACCTTTTTTTAGATTATTTTTTTTTATATCTATACGATTAAACTCAAGTGTTCTTTCACCATCGATTTATCTTCATTGACATCCTTATTTTAGTTTATATATATATATATATATATATATATATATATATATATATATATATATATATATATATATATATATATATATATATATATATATATATATATATATATACTCAAAAGCTCCCAAAATAGCAAATGTCTTAAAATTCTTTCGATGCGCTCTGCAGCTTCATTTCACTATTCCCAGTGCTGTAACACCTTCATGCATCAACCTTTCTTATTACCTCCGCCAACGAGGTTGGAAGGTGGTTATGTTTTACCTTCTGTTTGTGTGTGTGTGTGCTTGTTAGTGCACAGCATCCCGGTCCCGATTTTAATCGTAGAGTAATGAAACTTGCAGGGATTACCTGATATGCAAAAAACTAAAAATTACAAAATTTTGTAAGGTTAAGGTCAACAGTCAAGGTCACGGTCAAGCAAAATGTCCAATTCACGTAAACAGCCATAAGTTTGGACATAATTGTCACAGAGACTTGAAACTTGGTTCCTATATGTGTATGAAAATCCACACCAATTAATACATGTTAAGACCGAAGTTCAAGGTCGAGTTCAAAGTCAAGGTCAAGCAAAAGGTCAAACTCCAAACATCAACCATACAGCCACAATTGTAATCGTAAAGTAATAAAACTTGCAGGGATTTTAAGCTTATGTAAAAGCTGGAAAGTATTATATTTTGGAAGGTCAAGGTCACGGACAAGCAAAACGTTCATATCACGTAATCAGCCATAAGTTTGGACATCCTATTCACAGAGACTTCAAACTTGGTTCATATTTGAGTGTATGAACCTCCACGTCAATTAATATATATCAAGGTCAACGGTCAAGATAAAGATAGAGCAAAACGTTAAGAAATAAGGTGCCGCGGCGGAGGTCTGCGTTCTACTGAATGTACCTCTAGTTTTACTCCTATATCATTTCACTTAATACTACTTTAATACTACTGCCTTTCCCGCAATATTTTATATTTAATGATAAAAAATAATGACGAGGATATTTAAAAGTTTATTTCAGACAAGCTTTACAACAAGCCAGCAACAATTCGAATACTATACCATATACATAAACTCCCTTCATAATACCCCCTTGAAATTCTTTGTATGCAATACACAGCTTTTTTCCTTTATTTCTAAACTTCCCACGAGTACTTTACAGGAAATAGCTGGCCTACAAACTTCTTGACTAAAGACGTTTTTCCTTATGAATACTAAAGTCATTTTCTTGTTCTTTTTTTTTTTTTTAACCAAAATCCTATCACATGCTCTTATTGGGATAAGTAGCGCTAGGTCAGTTTGATTGTATATAAAGGAATAATCATTCCTCTCCCTACTTTTTTTCATGATTATGTCCTTAATCCATTCGTACGTTACAATTCCTGATTGATTATTCGACCACACTGTCATCACCATACTGCATCATCTCAACATCCAGGTAACGTCCGTGCCTGGCGGTCTCCCGGACTGGGGTTTGATTCCCGCACAAAACGCTATAGTTTCTTTAGTGTCTGAAGCCTCATCATCCTTATGAGCTAAGAATGTGGGGTTTCAGCCAGCAAATAGGTGTACCTACTTAGTCATCATCAGCCATTGCCTGGCCCTCCTTGGTCCTAACTTGGGTGGAGAGGGACCTTGGGTGCTGATCATATGGATATATGGTCAATCTCTAGGGTGTTGTCACTGACCCTTGCCTCTGCCATTTATGAGAGGCCTTTAAGAAAGAGAGAAATGAGGATAGTTTGCGGTTAGGTTCTATGTGGACATTATATACATAAGGTGTTTACAACTGCTCTGTGTAAGTATGAATAAAATAGTTACCATTGTTTTTTCTTCTATTTAGAGCTACCTGCCAATAAGATAAATGGCTTGATGACGAAATAAATAGATAAGGATTTTTACATCACAGTTTTATCCCAAATTCACTTGAGATATATTTGTACTCACAATTAATAAACTATTTATGTTCAATATCAGAATACTTTCAATAGCTTGGAGCCTCACATGAATCCATGTACCTACAGAGAAATCGAATTTGTCTTCAGGCTAATACGATAGATGGAAGAGATTTATTCATCAAGACATCAAGAAACATAAAGCTTGATTCTTAATATGCTTTGAATATTCTTGGCAAAGTCAGGATGTGAAATTAGAAAAAAAAATCAACCAACTGCTACCATGATAGCTAATACTAAATTAGTAACAATGTTCTCCAGGATGGTTGTGCCACTAATTCTATATAATTCCTATATACTTTCTAAATTCAATTCACAAAGTGTAAATGGAATTCCATTTACCACCAGAATAGCATTTCATACCTGAGCTGAACCTTAAGCATCTGAATTTATGTAAGCTGCGCTTTTGATACGTTAGTAACAGTGGCTTAAATGTTTAATCCCCAAGAAAGATTTATATATGAATTAAGGTTTTAACAATCAGAATCAAGCCATCTTCACCAGGAGAGCTAACAACTACGTTCGAACTGCAAAAGAGTAATTCACCATTTTTTTTTTCAAAACACTACGACTGAATAATAGAGAAATGTACAAAAGAAAAGAAATTGGGGATTAATTCTTATAATTCTTTGTAGTTAAATAGATAAGATTACAGCCACACATAGACAACCCTAAATGGATGGAGTTCGAATCCGGAAACGAGCAGGTGCAGTTTATCAAGTTTGATTCCTTTGGGCACAGCCTATTTCTCATTATTATTATTATTATTATTATTATTATTATTATTATTATTATTATTATTAACATCATCATTATTATTATTATTATTATTATTATTATTATTATTATTATTATTATTATTATTATTATTATTATTATTATTATCGTCATCATCACCATTAACATCAACATTAACATTATTATTATCATCATCATCAACTTTGTTGGTAAATCCCTAGCAGAGAAGCGGTATGCTACAATTCTAGGATTTAGTTATTTAGTACCTAAATTTGGGGAAAATGAATATGATGCGCTAAACCAAGGGCAGGAAAAGACGTACATTATACTCTAAAATCCAGATCGTGTATGAGACTCATGAACGTACTAATATTAAACTAATAAACCAGTCTCCTCACGCTCGTTGATCACCACATTTTCCTACATACTTTGCAATATATTTTGCAGCCTGAAGGTTAAAGCGCACTTTTTTTTTTCTCCAGCGAGCCTACTATTAACCACTGTAATTAGAATCCAAGGCCTACATACGCAGAAACACGCACACATTATATATATATATATATATATATATATATATATATATATATATATATATATATAATATATATATATATATATATATATATATATATATATATATATATATATATATATATATATATATATATTATATATATATATATATATATATATATATTAGATATTCTAGTAAGAACTAGAAATGACACTATAGATTACCCGAGTGCCATATGTGGATGAGATCATGGTGAGAGGTAGATGGAGATGGTTTGGGCATGCTTGCACTCCCCTAGAGAGATTAGTTCACCAAACTTTCAACTGGGCTTCACAAGACACTAGAAGAGTTGGTGAACGCAGGCCTATATGGCTGAGAACTGTGAAACATGAAGTAGATGATGAATGGAGAAGTATTGATTTAAAAACTCAAGATACAGACTACAGGCGAAATCTAACCGAGGCCATTCGCGTTAATAGGAGTAAGATGATTATGATATATATATATATATATATATATATATATATATATATATATATATATATATATATATATATATATATATATACGTGTATATATATATATATATATATATATATATATATATATATATATATATATATATATATATATATATATATATTTTACAAGCAAAAATTGAATTGAAAAAAAATTCACAAACAATCCAAATAAGGAAAAAAGAATGCAAAATGCAAACGATAACATGAACAATAAACATAGATAGCTTACATTCAAGTGCCTCATCTACATATTCTCCAATTTTGCAATCTGATACGGTTGTCTTTAAGAACAAGAAGGATAAAAAGATGAAGGGATAGCAGCAGCTGAACGTAAGCAAACATGCAGGTATATGGTCATTTATATAAATATTGAGATATATGTAGCCATAACCTGAACTTAAAACAACAGACAATTAGTCAAAATAATTCATTTATTCTGGATTTTAAAAATATATATATATATAACAAAACTATTAAGCGATAAGTAAATAAACAGCTTCATAGATCGTGATTTAATTTAGGAAACTATCTAATGTTGTTAGATTCATAAATACGTGGACTAATGACAGTTATTGAAAATATGCATAAAAAAAAAACACTGAAAGAATCCAAAGGTACAACGAAAAGTAACAATATTGTTCGATTTAGAGAATTATAAAAAAAAAAAAATTAAAAATTCCAACAAGAATTATCTTAGCATATACCGTCCACTTTTGTTCAGCTCTAATCTGGATTCATTTGATAAAAGGTTATGTATATGAACATCAACGTAAGATGATCTTCTAATTCAATTATGTACACTTTTTTTTTTCTTATGAAATATGTAGTATAACTTCAGTCCGGATATTGTGCTGCCTGCTTCCTGTTTATTATTAGTACACGGAACAACAACAACAACAACAACAACAAATGCAGCCGTTTCTAGTTCACTGCAGGACAAAGGCCTCAAACATGTATTTATTCCTTTCTGGTGTTTGGCCACCAGTGCAAGATGGTGACGGTGGGAGACTGTTGACTGGTCGCTCACAGTAAACCAACTCAGTATGGGTGTCTCGACTAGTACAGCTTTGCTGATCATGGCGATACTCAAACCCTTTCACCACGTTAAGGTAGGCCCACTCATGTGTACACGGAATATCATAATAAATGTATTAATTGCATAGTTATGCTGCAAAGCCACATGATAAGGAATGCTTTAAAAGTAAAATTTTAACCAAATATAAAATTCCTTTGTGTGATCTATCTTTTATTGAGCAATAAAATAATGCTTTTCCAGACACGCAAGCAGAAATAAAGCAACCAGAATAATAATTAGGTTAACCCAACGAGAATATAATGCAGGCACACTAAGCAATCTAGCAAAGGACATCCTTCAGTCGAGGCTGCAATACTTGTTATTTGTTCAAGCAGTGTTAAGTTGTCTCGGGAGATTTACAGCGGCATCTGTAACATATCCTAGTCTCCCTTCGTGTTCTTCGAGGCTCTCATATAAGGCGAGGAGATTAATACCTCTGTGCTTCGGTGATGGGCCTAACAAGCAGCTAGCAAGCAAATGATCGTTAAGGTCAAACATAAATCTCCCTACTGCTTATGGGGATCCGGCCAGATAGCGCGTTCAAATTTAATTTCGCCTTTTCACCTGTCCCTCAGGGTAAAATGCAAAGGTATCATTAGCAGAGGGTTTGGAAGTGTGAACCGACTTAGCATATTCACTTTGGGTGTGCAGCGAGACCCGGAGTGTGTTGTGCTATGTAAAAAAAAAAAAAAAAAAAAAAAAAAAAGGATACCTGTGGTTCTGGTAGGATGTTTCATCTCCTTCCTCTAGTCTGATTCATTTTCTCCATGTCTGCGATGATGCTTTGGGCTAAGTTCCATATTAAATACACTTGTCCTTCAAACTTTATTTCTTCCATTATATATTTCAAGAAATTCGACATTCATTTCTCTCTCTCTCTCTCTCTCTCTCTCTCCTCTCTCTCTCTCTCTCTCTCTCTCTCTCTCTCTCTCTCTCTCTCTCTCTCTCTCAAATAATTTATCTTTACCCCAACAACTAAAACAATAAGAATTCATAGTTGATCCTCCTAATCCTCTAATGAAACTAGGACTGGACAAAAAAAACCTAAGCAAATAAACGTTTGCTACAAGTTTCTCTATTATAGAAACCGTATTACTTTGTGTGCTCGTCTATAGATTAATAATTCCTAAGATATGTTTATGGTAAAGATGCAAAATGTGTCAGAAAAGCTACATTACATGAATACCAGGAATCCAGATATTTTCCAGCATAGTAAAATAAAGTGAAATGGCCTGGAAAGGATCGTGCACAGATTATGCAGATCCATTTTCATCAATCGGTAACAATTCTAATCAACGAATGTTCGTTAATAGGAGATATAACTAAAATCTGTTCATAACTAGTATTTAAACGTTTAAAAGTCACTCATGAATGGTAGAGGCAAAGGACAGTGACAATGCACTAGAGACTGATCATATATAGATATGAACAGCACCCAAACCACCTCTCCATCCAAACTGGGACCAATAAGGGTAAGGCAATGGCTGCTAATGACTCAGCAGGTAGACCTATAAGCTCCCCCAAACCACCCATCCTTGGGTCACAAGGATGGTGAGATTGCAGACACTGCAAGAAACTATCGAGCTTATCCAGGACTCTAACCCCAGTCCGGCAGATCACCAGGCAGAGACGTTTCCAATTGACTTCTAAGATCTATTTTGCTCAGTACTGGAGTACAAATTTGAGAAATCCACACTAAGAATGACCATTCTCCCCCCCCCCCCCCCCACATATACATTGTCTAAAGAGAAAGTCGTGTACCAAAAAGATGCATTACATCAAGAAAATATACATGATTAGGGTTTAATAGTTTGGATGTCTACTCTCGATAAAATTTTCGTCTGCATAAATAAAATCGAATTACCATTAAAAAAAAAAAATAAATAAATAAAAAAAAATAAAAAAACCTTCCTCCACAAAGGTTTAGATATTCGAAATATCTATGAGCATTTTAACAATGTTTTGAGGACATAGAATTTCCACAATCTTTCAATATTATGGCCAAAGCATTCACCTATCAGAATATCAGCCAAATTCAAGTTCCGTCAAACCTACAAAATAAATGACATCAGAATTTCAAAATAATATCGCATAAAAAAAAAAAATGAAGGTTCAAATTCGTCCCATCAAGATTACTTTAATGATTTAAAACTTATTCATAGGGAAAACTGATTTAAATATATTTCTTCATAAAAGCAACTGCAATGTTTATGTAAAGAGATTACACGGGTCGTAAATCTATCTCAAATTACACCGACTCGTATAAGTATATCCTTGAAGTAGAAGGATTTCCTCAGCCCTTCTCGCGTCACCTGTGAGCAGGTGACTTTTTAGGGACCAAAAAGATACGCCAAGGTTGAATAGACAGTGTTTATAATTTATACTGTTTTCTTAGCTTCAGGCACGAAGGTATATTTTACAATGCATATTTATATTTTGTTAGAGGAACAATCCTGGACAGGGTTTAATTCAAGTACATTCAGTGTTTTGCATTTTTAATTTGAATATACTGCAAATGTTTATTTTTGCGCACAGAGTAACGCTGACAAGTGACAACATACATCTCTTTAAAATTCGTTAAAGGTATTAAGCCTTATCTTACTAACAAGTTTATGTTCTTACAGTGCACTTTAAAAATACGGAGAATATGGAAAATGTCGAAAGCATTTTGATCCAAAAATGCCTGCTAGCTTCTCGTAAATATTTCCATAAGCTCCCAGCAATTTCTTTTATGCAAGAGATATTAAGGTTATCTCATACAAAAGAAAGTGATTATATGTTAATGGAATTGCATCTGCAATAAGCGATTAGTTTCCTGCTTGCGATAAATCTATTATAAAGTTTAAAACAAGCAACTATTCTTTAAGTGAGCTTATCGAAAAGAACAAGTGTGAAAAAGATTATAATGCTACAGAGATGAACCCAAGGATAACTTTTGAATTAGACAAGGACGGTGAAAATAAAAAAAAAAATCTCTGAGACGGGAAAATGGAAGTCTCAGTTAAAAAGGGTAATACTTAAAATGAGCTTTGCAAAAACAAGAAATAGAAATGAGTTTTTTTAAAGGGAAAAATATGATAACTAATGCAATTAAAACACCGATGATACATTAGAATGAAAACCTAAAAATAATAGGAGAAAATGCGGGCTTTCTGGTAACTGACATTTTATGTAATATTCTTATAAAAATAATGGCCGTAAACTGGGTGAGTATCGTCAGCGTCACGAAAACGTTATGGGTGAATATATGCAATGGATTTTAACACAATGATAAAGTACGGGCAATATAACAATAAAACAATAAGGCAGGTTCACGGATATATAAAGCAAACTATTGAGCTTATGATAAAATGTTTGCATACATAATATGTATGAATATACATATGTATATATATATATATATATATATATATATATATATATAT
The DNA here is from genome assembly GCF_036898095.1 of Palaemon carinicauda. Classification (NCBI taxonomy): domain Eukaryota; kingdom Metazoa; phylum Arthropoda; class Malacostraca; order Decapoda; family Palaemonidae; genus Palaemon; species Palaemon carinicauda. The sequence continues at coordinate 26,538,217 of NC_090731.1, read as the reverse complement.
ATATATGTATATATATATATATATATATATATATATATATATATATATATATATATATATATATATATATATATATATATATATATATCATATACATATATATATATATATATATATATATATATATATATGTATATATATATATATATATATATATATATATATATATATATATATATATATATATATATATATAATGCCACTTTCTATAAATTAAAGTATTTAATGAGATGGTCCTACCAGTATTAACTTATGCATCAGAAACTTGGAGCCTTACTAAAGTCTTAAAGCATAAGCTAGTTACAACTCAAAGAGCTATGGAAAGAATAATGATGGGAATAACACTATGATACAGAAAAAAGAGCAACATGGATACTAGAGTAAACCAAAAGTAGAGAATATTCTAACATGTTAGGAAAAGAAATGGACATGGACAGGACATATGATGAGAAGGGCAGACAATAGATGAACATTAAGGATAACAGAAAGGACCCCTAGAGATTGAAAAAAAAAGAGCCAGGGAACCGAAAAAAAAAAGACGATGGATCGACGAATCAAGGAAGTTTGCGGGTGTGGACTGGCACAGAAAGGCCATAAACAGACGCAAGTAGGGCATGTCTGAGACCTATTTTCTGTAGTGAACCAGTAACGGCTGATGATTTTATATATGTATGTATGTATATGTATATATATGTATATATGTACATTATATATATATATATATATATATATATATATATATATATATATATATATATATATATATATATATATGTACATAATGTACACATATATATATATATATATATATATATATATATATATATATATATATATATATATATATATATGTGTACATTATGTACATATATATATATATATATATATATATATATATATATATATATGTACATATATATATATATATATATATATATATATATATATATATATATATATATATATATATATATATATATAAATCATATACACACACACACACACATATATATATATATATATATATGTATATATATATATATATATATATATATATATATATATATATATATATATATATATATATATACATATAGATAGATAGATAAAGTTATATATACAGTACATACATATATGCATACACATATATCTTGGCGTATCTCTATGTCTTAAGATTAAATTTAAATGTATTCATTTTTATATGTGCATTATGAGAGTTATATGATAATACGCTATGCTATGTCAACATCCTTATGATCTGGTTTTATCATCATCTGGATAAAACTCCTCTTTTGGATACTTCTTTGGAGAGAGACTTTAAAAAGTGTTTTCTCCAAGCAAATGGAAAACACGATTGATTGTTAATATATCAATATTTATTAAAATCCTTTATGCCTTTGCTGCTGATTTTTTTTTTATCGGAAACAAACTTGTTGATATTAAAATAATAACTGCTAAACACTAAAACTACCATTAATCAGTGAATATGATTTTTGTTCACTACAATGTATGAACGCTGTATACTAACACTAGAAGATATTTGCAATTAAAAGGGTAGAAAAGAAAATTAATCAACGTAATAGTATGAGGTTTCTCATTTGTATTCAACAAATCAGAAGTAATGCTAATTTCACCTACAGCACTTTAAATGTAAAACCTTCAATTGAAGGAGTAACTACAAAAAAAAATCATATTTGCGCTCCATCAGTGACAATCAAAGAAGTACAAACAAACTCTCTCTCTAAGAACGTACGTCTACAAAATGAACGCCAAGATGAGAATCAACACCTCGAACAAACACTTCTTAAATTGCTGGACGTAGTGTTGGGGCATAGCAGAGAGAAGCTTAATCCTTTGTCAGAAGGTATCGGATCCCATCTAATCCGGTCTTACTTACCATAACAATGGCTCGAATCTATTCTGGGCTATTCTCTCTCGCATACACTTTTCTCGTATCACTGAAGTATATGGAGTATGATATCATACGAGCGAATGGGGTAGGGAGGCGATAAGGGTCATTTCCTCCATTGTTTTCTCTACTATCAGATAACTTATAGGGTGTTTTAATTCTCTCTCTCTCTCTCTCTCTCTCTCTCTCTCTCTCTCTCTCTCTCTCTCTCTCTCTCTCTCTCTCTCTCTCTCTCTCTCTGTTCTCTAAATGACGATATTTGGGTAACATTGTTTCTAAAATATAGAAAATACGTTTGCAATTTTCAAACTGTACCTTGAAATTTTTTTTAGTTTCGATAATAAGTTATAATGAAATAAATATTTAGCTGACTGCCTGTGTCCCTAATTGTAACAATAAACTGTATATCCAAACGAAAATATTCAATGAACTAATTAAAATTGAGAAGCTTAAACACCGAATGCCTTCCTGGATAGAATAATCAAGGCAGTGGCTAATTTATATAAATATTTTGGTATTAATATAACAGATTATGGAATGATAAGGGGAAAGGCAAATCACAGTGTATTCGGCAATGAAAACAATTGATAGATTTGATTTTTTCTTGAAAAGAAAATACTTCTGAATTGTATCGACAAGCCCTTTACTTATAAAACAGATGACGAGACTCTAGGATTTCAGTATTATTGATATATCAACTGTTATATAAGTGATTACAATTACAGAAAAGTAGGGCGCAATATACGTTTTATATATCCATAAACTTTTATTGACTAAATATGATATAAAAGTAATTAAGAACATCAGTCATTTAGTGTACTCATCCTCTTTGCTTGGTAACGCCCCCTATTTAAAGTATTGGATAAAAGGTTAAAACCGCCCAATCTAAAAATACTTCATGTTGAATGAGATCGATATTTACATCTTCTCTCGCCCATACAAAGGATGAAAAAGAAGATAAACGAGGGTAAAGATGGAGAAGAATTTCGAGCAACGCATCTTGCATCGAGGATAACCACCCATGCGGAAAGATAAAGAGCGCAACAACAAAGAAAGATGTTTGGGAGATGTTGAAAGATGTTGAAAGATGTTCCGAATGGCAACACGACGAATCAGGCAGATGTTATTCAAGGGGAGAACAAGACGAATCGCGTATATTTTCTTCTTCAATCGGGGTTCCAACAACACCACCAATTCAAATATGCAACTTTTAAAAGAATTGACTGAGATCGATTCTTTAAGACATAATTCTAACCTTTTGAAAGATTTAAAAGCTGGGTAATTGAGTTGTATTGATGTACATATGGGCGGTAACTAAATAGAAAAGAAGGGCTGATTAGATGAATTTTTAATTGATATATTATATAAACAGAGGAATATAAGTGTCCAAATAAATATGACACAAGAGGTGATACTGGGAAAAGCAATTATTTTGACATACATAGAAAAAATATAGTTGATACGCTGAGTCTTATGAACGAGTTATCGTCCATCAAAAATTATTTCTGAGAAAATATGATAATTAGAGAGGAAAAACTGAACAAGCATAATACTTATATGAACAAAAGATAATGAATAGTATGCTATATGCAACATATAATACTGTAGACAAATGAAAGAGTAGAGCTAAAAGATATATTCAAAATATGCAGATAAATTGAAAAAGCTAGATATGCTGATAGAAAAAATATAACCGTTAAAAATATAAACATTGATAATATATGAGTAATATAATTGAATAAACAAGAGGTACATACATACATACATATACCAAAGGCACTTCCCCCAATTTTGGGGGGGTAGCCGACATCAACAAATTATCGTGCAGTGAAAAAAAAAAAAAAACTGCGCATCAAAGAATTTTGATTTTGAAATATGAGAAATATTATCCTTTCAAAAATCTAATAAAAAATAAGGGGAGAGGGCCATTGTAAACAAATAATAAAGGAGAATGCAATAAATTTGTGTGTGGAAAATGGCAGTAAAGGCTTCAAAATGTAGACGTGTTGACAAAGCAAGTGTCTCAGAAAAAAAGGCAGAGAAGGATGGCGAAGAGCAGGACCCCACGGTAGACCGTAGACCACCGACGCAACAAGTGATAAAGAGGCTATAATTGAGTCCAACGTCCGGCTTAACACGCTGTTGATAACACCGATAAGAGGGAGATAACATAATGAAGTTGTTTGCAGGATTAATTAGCTAACACTTGCGTGACTCGGTACTCCTACACAGTCTCTCTCTCTCTCTCTCTCTCTCTCTCTCTCTCTCTCTCTCTCTCTCTCTGAGTGTATTTGTTTGTAGCATTGTTGGAGGAGATTTAAAGCAAAAAACAAAACAATATTGTTAACGAATAAATTGTTTTATGCAGCTCCAAAATCACTTAATGATTGGGAGAATATTAAATTACATTTGTGCTTAAAGAAAAAGAGAAAAGAATAGCCTTTTTAATGTTTTCTGGCCATATAGATCTTCGTTTACAGTGTACACACACACACACACACACACACACACACACACACACACACATATATATATATATATATATATATATATATATATATATATATATATATATATATATATATTATATATATGTATATATACGTATATATATACATGTATATACATACGTATATATACATATATATACATATATATATACATACATATATATACATATATATATACATATATATATATATATATATATATATATATATATATATACATATATATATATATATATATACCTATATATATATATATATATATATATATATATATATATATATATATATATATATATATATATGTGTGTGTGTGTGTATATATATCTACATATATATGTATATATGTATCTATCTATATATATATATATATATATATATATATATATATATATATATATATATATATATATATAATATATATGTATATATGTATATACGTATATATACGTATATATATATATATATATATATATATATATATATATATATATATATATATATATATATATATATATACATATATATATATATATATATATATATATATATATATATATATATATATATATATATATAACGGATTTTGAGCGAAGCGAAAAATCTATTTTTGGGTGAGATAGCCATGTCGTCCTGATGGAAGTTCCTATAGGGTAGCTTCCTAGGGTATATTACAACTACGGCGATATTCCCAGAGAATTTACCTTAAGGTACCAGAATTCTAACTCCTGGAGCGAGTATCCCTCGTGAAAGGGATATCGCGACATATCAGAGGACGTATTCTAGACACGTCACATGGCAATCTACGACCTGAACAGAGATTCGTCTCGTAGGAGGGAGATTGACGAGATACGAATTCGGGAAAGAAAAAGGGGAGCCGCTCCCAAGGCTTCCCTATCCCCCGATTCGTATGCGTGCCTGGCGCCAATCCTGGCGCCATCTGTATTCCTTGTAGCGTACACGAGGTGCTACAGATACTGTATGTAGGGAGGGGTCCTACAGCCCTTTCTTAGAAAGGCAAGGGCGGGTCCATCAGGACGACATGGCTATCTCACCCAAAAATAGATTTTTCGCTTCGCTCAAAATCCGTTTTTTGGGCTCAAGCCATGTCGTCCTGATGGAAGTGTACCAGAGCATTACTGTATCTGTGGATTCTCAGAACGTGCCGTACTCCCCGGAGATATTTATTCCCGGTCGACTAGACCTAGAGACCTAAGATGTTACCGTTATACATCTTTTCAACTAACTATAAACTATGTTAGAGCTTCCTGCCCCCTACAGGGAAGAGTCCTACTAGACTCTGGAAAGTCTCGAAGAGTACATATATCTATGTATGAATACCAGGCAAGCTAATATAGTGGTCTCGCCCTATATTAAGTAAAGCATAGTTTGTATAGAACCACTGCGTCAATATATTGACCAGTCATCCGCACAATACTTGTATTGGACAAAGGTTTATATCCGCATAGGAAGAAACTAATAAAACCGCCCTCGTCCCTTTATGGGACGGAGTCCTCCCATTAGGGGACTTACATAAACCAATGCAACATAGCTTGCAAAACAGAACAATTCTATCAGAATTATCCCAGATAAGATACATAGAATTAAAATGCTCAATTATACCAATAAATTGACACAGGTGAAAGAGACGCAAGGTTCTCAAGAACAAGGTTATTGACAGATAATAAACAGACAGGTTAACAACAAATATATATATTTATATAAAAGAGGGTAACCCAAAACTTTAAGCATAAGTATGATAGTAAACAGAACTTGTTTATCTGAAAGAAAAACCATTAAACACCACTTTAATGAGATACCAAGGTATCAAAAATCTGTATTACAAATCAATCACATTAGCGTTAGAAACGCTTGGCACACATGTCTGAACTTATGCAAGGTTCACCTTTGAAGGAAGGAACAGTCTATATGGGCACTTGGTGCCCTCATTTAGTTTGTAGTACAGTATGTACCTACACACTCACCCTGGACTTAATCGTCCCAATTAAGACCACTGTTCCTCGCAGAGTTAAACAGTAGGGTTAACTACACGACCCACTGCTACCACAGATCTCTTAAGTTCCTCTACTTGCTTCGCATAGTGGCGAAAGAACACCCTGGAAGACTTCCAGCCCGTGTATGAACGGAGATGTTCAAAATCCATACAATTAAAGAAATTTAGGGATGAGGCAACTTTCCTCGGATCGTGACCTGCGGGTGTACTGTCAGGATACGCTCTGCGAATAAAATATGTCATTTTCGCTCTAAGCTGATTCAGAGATAAATTTGAGCCTGATGTTTCTCCCCTGAATAGTTGACTACCCTTGAAGTCTGAAGTTCTACGAAGATAGACCTTTAGGCATTCTACTGGACAGAGATGCATCTTCTTTCAGAGGACAGATTCTCCAGGGACCCCATCTGTTGGTGGGTAACTCATTCTTGGCGAGAAACGTAGGATCCGGAAACAGGTTCAGCTCCCCTCCATCCAGGAACTGAACATGACCTGCCTCTCTCGAGAGGGCTACGATCTCACTAACCCTGGCCCCGGACGCGAGTGCAAATAGGAAAATAACTTTTTGCGTCAAATCCTTTAACGCACATTCTTCATTGCTCAACAAGGAGGCGAAATGAAGAACTTTGTCTAAAGACCATGAGATGGGCTTTGGAGGTGCTGAAGGTCTGAGCCTAGCGCAGGCTTTCGGAACTTTATTAAAGATCTCGTTACCTAGGTCGATCTGGAAGGCAAATAAAATGGGTCTCATCAAAGCCGATTTACACACTGAAATCGTGTTAGCTGCCAATCCTTGGCCATGGAGGTGGATGAAGAAAGATAAGCAGAAATCTGTTGAGATCTCCTGCGGATTCTTTGCCTTTACAAAGGCCACCCATTTTCTCCAAGATGACTCATATTGCCTTCTAGTCGATTTGCACTTGTATTCCTCTAGGAAGTCTATGCTGGCTTTCGAAATCCCGAAGCGCTTTCTCACCGCTAGGGCGAGAAAATCATGAGCTGCAGGGTCTGGGTTTTCTGTAATGAAGCGCAGACAGTCGACTTCTGGACTCGCTGGGTCAGAACTGGATGTGGTAGCGGCACGAACTTCATCTGTAGTTCCAACGCCAAGGGGAACCACATGCTGTTCGCCCACTTGTGGGCCACTATTGCCGCTACCCCCTTGAAGGATCTCAGTTTGTTGAGGACCCTCAACAGAAGGTTGTGAGGAGGGAACAGATAAATCCTGGACCATCTGTTCCAGTCGAGGGACATTGCGTCCACTGCTTCCGCTAAGGGGTCCTCGTACGGGGACACGTACAGGGGCAACTTCTTGTTGCCTTTCGTCGCAAAGAGGTCTATTTGCAGTTCTGGGACTTGATTCAGAATGAAGGAAAATGATCCTGCGTCTAAGGACCATTCTGACTCTATCGGTGTGAACCTGGATAGAGCGTCCGCTGTCACATTGCGGACTCCTTGAAGGTGAACTGCCGACAGGTACCACTTCTTCTTTTCCGCCAATCGGAAAATGGCTAACATCACTTGGTTGAGAGGTGGTGACCTCGACCCTTGTCGATTCAAGCATCTCACAACCACCTCGCTGTCTGTCACCAATCTTATGTGGATCGAGTGACGCGGGGAGACTTTCTTTAAGGTAAGGAGCACTGCCATAGCTTCTAGAAAGTTTATATGAAAGGTCCTGAATAGCTTGGACCAAGTCCCCTGGACTTTTTTCCGATGAGAGTGACCTCCCCATCCCTCCTTTGAGGCGTCTGAGTGAATCGTCAACGACGGGGGAGGTGGCTGAAGAAGAACAGACTTCTTTAGATGTCTGGCTTGGGACCAAGGTCTGAGAAGAGTACGTAGCCGAGGCGGCACTGGTCTTCTCAGGTCTCTTCGCGCGTTTGATGCATACCTTCTCCAAACTCCGGTTGCATCCTTTAGCTGTGCTCTTAGCACTGGGTCTGTCACTGAAGCAAACTGGAGAGAGCCTAGTACCCTCTCCTGTTAGCGTCTTGATATCCTTTCGGAATCTAGAAGTCTCTTGACAGAGCCCGCTATCTCCTTCCTTTTCTTCATTGGGATGGAGAAACTGTGTGACAAAAGGTCCCAGTGGATTCCCAGCCACTGGAACTTTTGGGATGGAGAAAGTCGAGACTTTTTCTTGTTGATTTTGAAGCCTAGGTACTCTAGGAACTGGATCACCTGACTGGAAGCTTGCAAGCATTCGGTCTCGGATGCTGCCCACACCAGCCAGTCGTCCAGGTAGGCTACTACCTGAATTCCCTTTAGGCGTAATTGTTTGAGAGCTGCGCTCGCAAGCTTCGTGAAAATCCTTGGGGCTATGTTTAGCCCGAATGGCATGGCTCTGAAGGCGTACAGTTTCCGTTGTAGCCTGAACCCTAGGTAGGGGGAGAGTCGACGGCTGATTGGAATGTGCCAATAGGCGTCTGACAAGTCTATAGAGACTGAGTATGCCCTCTTGGGCAGTAAGGTCCTTATGTGTTGCAGTGTTAGCATCTTGAATTTGCAATTCACTATGAACTTGTTGAGTGGTGACAAGTCCAGAATGACTCTGAGCTTTTCCGAGTCTTTCTTGGGAACACAAAACAGCCTCCCTTGGAATTTGATGGACTTCACCTTTCGGATCACATTTTTCTCCAACAGTTCTTGAACGTACTCCTCCAAAATGGGGGTGGAGTGTTGGAAAAACCGAAGGCATGGGGGTGGAGTGCTGTACCAGCTCCAACCCAGTCCATTCTTGAGTAGGCTTTGGGCCCAGGGATCGAAGGTCCAGCGATCCCAAAATTTCATCAGTCTCCCTCCTACCGGTATCATTTCACTTGGACTGCCGTCCTGAGGTCTTGCCTCCCTGACCACGACCACCTCTGAATCCCCTTCCCCTTGAGGGGCGCCTAGACGAGCCTCTGGCTGCTCCTCTAGGTTTTGCACGAAAGGAAGAAGACTGTCCTTCGAACGTTGGGGCGAATGTGGTTGACTGACCTGGCACCGCCTGGGGTACCCACTGAAAGGCAGTCGGGGTTTGTGCCACCATCTGGGGCACTGGAGGCAAAGGCAATTGCAGTTGCTGTTGCTGTCTATAAGGCTTGGCTGGCCGAGATGGTAGCCTAGTCTTCATATTCTTCCTCTTTGGTTGAGGACCCTCATCCGGGGAAGATTTTCTTTTGATAGCCAGGCCCCACTTCTGGAGAAGATTTCTATTCTCCACGGCGGCCTTATCAACAACCTCTTTGACCACATCGGTAGGGAAAAGGTCTTTTCCCCAAATGTTGGAGGAGATTAACTTCCTTGGCTCGTGTCTCACCGAAGCCCCGGTGAACACGAACTCCCTGCAAGCTCTCCTTGCCTTGACGAAGCTATAAAGGTCCTTCGTCACTGTGGCTAAGTGAGACTTAGCCACTACCATGAACATTTCATGGACCTTGGGGTCACTTGCCATCGTCTCGAGAGTAGTCTGATGAGACATTGAGGCAGCCAGTCTTTCTTTTGTCTCGAACTCTCTTCGTAAAAGAGATTCGGACAGCTTGGGGAGGTCCTCGCCGAATTGCCGTCCGGCAATATCAGCCTCCAACTTTCCCACTGAGAATGTCAGATGGACATCCTTCCAGTCTTTGTGGTCCATAGGTAGAGCCAGCGACAAGGGTTTACACTCCTCCAGGGAGGGGCAAGGCTTGCCGGCCTCGACTGCCTTTAGGACAGCCGCAAACCCTTTCTGTAAAAAGGGGAAGGCTCTATCAGGAGAGGACACAAACGAAGGGAGCTTCTTGCTCAATGCAGCTACCTTCGAATTCGAGAAGCCCCTCTCTTTCATCGAGGATGAAAGTAGGGCTTGAGCCTTAGCGTGGTCCATAACAATGACCTCCTTCGGCTCTGTCTCCTCCCTTGAAGCTGGTTCTTTTCTCAGCCGGACATAGCAGTCCGGATATGATGCCTTGCTGGGCCAGAATTCTACCTCCTCTAGGGGAACTGAACCCAGCTTATCCGAAATGCGATCTTTCCAGTCGTCATCGGCATGTGCTCAGCATACCTCCATGGGTTAGCATCTGAGCATATGGGAAGGTCTTTCACATTGAGCCTTTTCCGGGGCCCATGTGATTCTGCCAGGGACTGCATACGCAGTTCCATTGCAGCCGCCTTCTCCTGATTCTCCTTCTGCATTTGTTGGATCATTCCAACAATCGAAGAGAGGGCCTGTCCCAGTTCTACTGGGAGGCCAGCCGATGTTGATGGGATAGGCTCCGGCATCTGAACCGGAGTAGCCGACACCTCGTCGACCTCATCCTCTACGACATCCGGGGTTTGAACTTGATCCTGACCTTCTGCCAGGAGGTCTTCTTCCAAACGATCGTCCAGGTCAGACATCCTGTCACACAACTGGATGTCTTGCATCGCATCTGCGACTTCCTCGTCCACCTAGACTTGATCTTGAAGGATCTCCTCTTGAGGCTGGGGAATCACTGCCTCAGCTGATGCCTGGGGAAAAAGATACGCCCTCATCTTCTCACTTGGAAGATAAGGGCCAGAGGTGTTCTTCTTGAAGCCCCTTACCCAAGTACGAAGCTTTTTCCTAGCTATATCCCTTGATTCCGCCGTTCTAGGGGAATCAAAAGCCTCAGTAATCAGGTTAGTGCATACAGTACATACCTGAGGGTCCCAATACTGGAGATCATCCTTGGAGACAGCGCATGCTGTGTGTCTCCTACAAAACTCATGTCCGCAGAGGTTCTTGCTGCGGACATTGCAGAAAACATTTCCGCACTTCGGAGGATCCTCCTGTAAAGAGAAGAAATTTCCATGAGTATCAAGTGAACTATGTATCACTGGATATGCATAGTATAGCATAACAATTCATAAATGAAAGACACACACTTGTGTTTCCCTCACAACCCATTGTTGCAGCCTTCCAGATAATAAAATCAAAAATGGTTTATCTCTACTAGAGTAACCAATGCAAGGTTTCCAGAGGAAACAGGTGGAGCTCACACCTAGGCAATGATTTTAAAAATCCTGGATAATAGACGGGGAAGAACTCTGCTTCCTGTCTGAGGGCAACAGCAAAGGGCTGTGTAAGAAAACACAATAGTGTTAGAAGATACAGTGCTGTACCTAAACTTTTACTATAGTTTTCTTCTTACTGTATATGCTATACAGAAGAATACTAGTACAGTATAGGAGGATGTGTGCCGGCCTGCCTTTGCCGGCCGGCACACACCACAATTAGCTTTAAAGTATACTACTTAACAGCTATAGGGCGGCAGCCCTCTGGTTCAAATGCCTGTGCCGGCGGCAGCAGCTGCCGGCCAGCAACAGCCAGTGTTGGCCGGCAATGATTGCCGGCCAGCAACTACACAAGGTAGTACCCAGCTGCCGGCCACACTCTTGGTGACCGGCAGACAAGGACTGACATAAGCCGGCCGGCAAAGGTACAAGACCGATGCCAGCCGGCAGCAAAAGAACCAGAAGACTACACCTGCCCGGCTGCCGGCCTCATAGGCCGGCAGCCGGCCTCATAGGCCGGCTGCCGGGACAGGTACAGCACTAGAAGAAAATAGAATGGATGCCGGGATAAGAGTGTACACAACCCCCCAAGCCCGGCAACCGAAAGAGTGCATATAAGGAAGGGGAGAAACTTAATTCAGGCTTCCTTGACCAATGCCGTCCGGCTCTGCCGGCAGGCATGGATGAGGGACCAAGAGAGGTCCGGGCAGCACTCAAAAACATAAGACCCTTGCCGTCCAGCGTCTCTGCCGGCCGGCAATGGGCTTAGTCAATCCATATCCCAACCTATACTAGGTCCAGAAGTAGAATGACATATGGTACAGTAATACCCCTGCCGGCCAGCTCTGCCGGCCGGCAAGGTACAGTACAGTAATGGCTAGGCCATTACGGAGATAGAGGGGGAAGGGACAAGAGGGTCCTGCCAACCTTGCTTTAGTGACAGATCACCCGCAGCCAAGAACTCTATCCTAGCCTAAGGGAGATCTAAGGGAAAGGGCCAGCGCAGTAGTATAATACCTGCCAGCTTCCAGAGCACCAAAGCAAGGAAGGCGTTGCAACTCCCAAGGGAAGATTTATCCTCCCCGAGAACAGCAACAGGACTTAGTCTGGTCAATCACACAAGAAGGAATCATAACTACAGAAACCTTCGACAGTGACCTAAGGGAGCTCAGCTCCCTTTGTAAGTGTTAGGTCAGCGAGGGAGACTCTGCCCCAAGCCAAACAACATGGACTCAGACTAAAAACTCTGTTGTTCTGTCCCTCTTTGAACCAGACTCTGCTGGAACAGGAAGGTACAGTAACACCCTAGTATAGTTTTATCGAAAATAAATTCGGAAAAAACCACTTAGGGATAAGCCCAAGGCTTAAACAGAGGGAAAGGGATTGCATACCTTCTCCGAAGAAAAGAAAGCAACCGGGGAGTATAATAAAGTATACTAAGGCTCCATAAGCAATTAGCCTAGGCACCAAGAGAATCGATTACCTAATTCACCGAAACTCTCACGTATACAATCTTGGAAATATTCCACACAGTCTAAAATGTATAAAATATAGCCTAAAGCTTCAATAAAATTTTAATTACACTCGGAAAAACCATAATCATGCATTAAGTACTAGGACCAAACGACTAGGCTACATGGCCTAGCGTAGGCCAGAATGGCGAATACTTCGCCAAATAATACTAAGCACGAAAGGAAATCCTATGTAAAGCTAAATAGCTAAATTTTATTAAGCAAAACAACCAGGAATGTCACTCTGACTAACTAATTTATACCTAGCGAGTGACAGTGTCCAGGACACCTCTGGTAGGCTACGGCTCTTGTATCAAAGATTAATCCTATTAATCACTCAAAATTTTACCAAGATCCTACATTTATACATAACAGACACTATACTCAACTTATCCGAGGTCAACGAAGACGAAGAAGCCATGAAAAGCTGAATAAATCCAAGATTTGCGAGAAAAACAGGAAAAAACACCGAGTTGTTAAGCTACGCAAAAAGGAATACAGATGGCGCCAGGATTGGCGCCAGGCACGCATACGAATCGGGGGATAGGGAAGCCTTGGGAGCGGCTCCCCTTTTTCTTTCCCGAATTCGTATCTCGTCAATCTCCCTCCTACGAGACGAATCTCTGTTCAGGTCGTAGATTGCCATGTGACGTGTCTAGAATACGTCCTCTGATATGTCGCGATATCCCTTTCACGAGGGATACTCGCTCCAGGAGTTAGAATTCTGGTACCTTAAGGTAAATTCTCTGGGAATATCGCCGTAGTTGTAATATACCCTAGGAAGCTACCCTATAGGAACTTCCATCAGGAAGACATGGCTTGAGCCCAAAAATATATATATATGTATATGTATATATACATATATACGTGTGTATATATATATATATATATATATATATATATATATATATATATATATATATATATATATATATATATATATATATACGTATATATGTATATATACATATATATATATATATATATATATATATATATATATATATATATATATATAAATATATATATATATATATATATATATATATATATATATATATATATATATATATATATATATATATATATGTATATATACATATATATACGTATATATATATATATATATATATATATATATATATATATATATATATATATACGTATATATATATATATATATATATATATATATATATATATATATATATATATATATATATATATATATATATATACGTATATATATATATATATATATATATATATATATATATATATATATATATATATATATATATATACATAGATACATAGATACATATATATGTATATATATATATATATATATATATATATATATATATATATATATATATATATATATATATATATATATATATATATATATATATATATATATAAACTAACACTCGTGATCTTCATCAATATAAAAATCCACCACAATGGCCTTTAATACCGAATTCTACCTTGGGAATGTATATCCACTGGAAATTCATCTTAGCCGAAACCATCCTTTGGTAGAGTCTTCGCTTGCGTGGTTTCGGCTAAGAGGCATGGGTTTGAATCTCTGCCAATCCTTGAGTTGTTATGAATGAATTTCCAGTGCATATACATTCCCAAGGCATTAAAAGCCATTATAGTTGATATTTACCAACCAACACACATACATACATACATACAATATATATATATATATATATATATATATATATATATATATATATATATATATATATATATATATATATATATATATATATATATATATATATATATAACCAATTTATGTAACCAGACACTTGCTCTTCATTATATAGATGATATAACTAACAAGTAAAACGACTGGTCGTACTTTTTTTTAGTAGTAAACAATATAATCGTTGCACAACCTCACTGAGCAGATGGCAGTGTCAGTAGTGAAGATGAAAACATATATCTTGACATTTAATCATCCTTTCCTTTCAGTTACTTGAATAAAGTCATTCATTTGTGATTTTTATTATTATTATTATTATTATCATTATTATTATTAATATTACTTGCTAAGCTACAACCCTAGCTGGAAAAAGCAGGATGCTATAAGCCCAGGAACCCCAACAAGGAAAATAACCCAGTGAGGAAAGGAAACCAGGAAAAATAAGAATTTAAGAAGAGTAACATCATTAAAATAAATGTCTCTTATATAAACTATAAAAACTTTAACACAACAAGAGGAAGAGAAACAAGACGATTATATAGAAAGCCTATTCATATTGCTGCCAGAAAGACAGCATATATTTTCTTGTTTTCGAGAAACGCCACCACTGACCAAACTTTCGGTTTCTGGACGTTATGGGAAACTCATAATAAAAACAATTTCTTTTCACAAAGTAAATAATTATTCTTTTAAACTAGTCTCAATTAGTAGCTTTGGGCTGAAAGAAGTGGCCTCTGCATGTATTTCCTCTTAGGTATGTTATATTTCCACTTTATAGGTATGGTACAGTATATTTTTACTTCTTAGTGTTGGGTATGATATATTTCCACTTCTTATATTTGGTTATATTTGGTATATTTTCACATCTTAGGTATGGTGTATTTTCACTTCTTAGGTATAGTATATTTTCACTTCTTAGGTATTGTGTATCTTAACTTCTTAGTTATAGTTTATTTTCCTTTCTTGTAGTATATTTTCACTTCTTAGGCTTAGTATATTTTTACTTCATAAGCATAGTATATTTTCACTTCTTAGACATGGTGGATTGCCACTTCTTAGGTATAGTATATTTTCCCTTCTTAGTTATAGTATATTGTCACTTCTTAGGTATGGTATATTTTCACTTCTTGGGTAAAGTATATTTTCACTTCTTGGGTAAAGTATATTTTCACTTCTTAGGTGTATCATATTTTCACTACTTAGGTATAGTGTATTTTTCCTTCTTAGTTAAGTATATTTTCACTTCTTAGATATGGTATATTTTCACTTCTTAGGTATAACATTTTCACTTCTTAGATATGGTATATATTTTCTATTCTTAGTTATAGAATAATTTCGCTTCTTAGGTATGGTATATTTTCAGTTTTTAGGTATAGTAAAGTTTCAGTTCTTAGTTGTAGTATATTTTCACTTCTTAGTTGTAGTATATTTTCACTTCTTAGGTACGGTATATTTCCTCTTCTTAGATATGGTACCATAGTCTTCAAAACATTTCATAGCAGCCGATGCCCATTCATAACTGAAGTGATCTGAAATGCTTTACATAAAGCAATAAGAGCTATGTGATTTATTTCCTGTAATGCCTAACCATGCTTACTTAAACTTCTTTTCTCTACGAAGGGAAATAATATGGTTTAAACCATCAATGTTATTGCTTCATTATCCAAAGAAGTAAATCTCATACCCAAATAGACGATTGATTAATTGATTTGAGGTTTTCTGACATCCTAACATCTAAGGTCATTGACGCCGGCTCAATAGATGATTATGACTACTTATACAAGAGATAATAACTTTAGGATATCATAATGAATCGAATATACCCTTCTAAGTTATGATCCAAATTTATTTCAACTACCCCAAAAGTAACTAATTTAAATTGAATGCGAAATAAGGATCACTTTCTATGTTGATATCACACTGCATTTGCTAAAAAATGTACAGATCTCTTTCTCGATTGCAAAGGAAAAAGGGGATGTTACCTTCAAACATTGATCCAATTTACATAAAGTTGCAATATCTACATTTAAGGCCGTGTCCTGATATGCTGCAAGAGATATGCGACTTTGAGAAGATCTCGATTTATTTTACGCTTTTCCTCTGAATATCGTGGCCGTTTCTCAGGTCTAAATTCCTTCGCATCAGATCGGAGTTTGCTAAAACGAAAGATGCCAAAGAAAGATAATGATGGGACTGCTGTGGTTTCAGATAAGAGAGAGAGAGAGAGAGAGAGAGAGAGAGAGAGAGAGAGAGAGAGAGAGAGAGAGAGAGAGAGAGAGACAGAGAGAAGAGAATTATATTAGCCTAGCCAACATTTCAATATTCTACGCACAGACATTTGTTACATACAAAATGGGCAAAAAAAGTAAGAGGAGAGAGAAAGATGAAGAACAAAAATTCATCTAAAATTATACTCAGACTTGAAACGCAATAGAAAAAAACAAGAAAACACAGAGAGCACCGACGCCAAACCATGTATACTGTATACCCTTCATATGGAAGCCTCGCTCATAAGCATAAGCAAAGGCGTGCTCATGTTATCTTATCTCTCCCGACCCAGAGAGTTAAATGCAAATACGCGATAAAGGAACGCACCCTGTCTCCTACAGTTTCGACCCCTTGCTACCTTTCCTGTTACCATTTTACCATAATTTTCCCTTCGGGTAGAGCGCAGGAGTCGAAATCTGATCCCCCTGGCCATTCTCTTAAGGGTCCTAACGAGGTACAAGGGAAGGAATCTTAAACGGCAGTAATCTCGCCAAGGATCAAGAATTCCAGCGAGCAGATTCATTGCAATCTTTCAGCATCTCGAACATTCATCTGAATGCTGATGCGAGTGACTGAAGATATGCCATCGCGAACACAGGCAATTGGTTTAGACCTTGTTGGATGCAAACGACGAGAAGGGTAACAAATCCATTTCGGAAAAGGGGCTTTTCCTTTTGATTTTGAGGGGGGTTGTTTGAGCTTATGAGTACCTTGCATGTGAACGGTAAAGAAATAAGCACCCTTGCTCATGTACTCGTTGAGATATAGTCTAGATTTTATTGTTGAGAAAAGGCGATATTAGTGTTCTGCTTTCTGCTTTTCCAACTAGGGTTGTAGCTTAATAATAATAATAATAATAATAATAATAATAATAATAATAATAATAATAATAATAATAATAATAATAATAATAATAATAATAATAGTTTTGGTAAATTGCAAGACATTTTCCATTTCCAGAGGATTGTTTGAGCTTACAAACAACAACAACAAATGCAGCAGTTTATACTCCACTGCAGGACAATGGCTTCAGACTTGTCCTTAGTGATGTCTGGGGTTTGGTCATTTTTCATTATCATCCTGGCTACTGCGGATTGAAAATGGTGGGAGATATTCGTCTGATTACTCACAGCAAACCAACCTAGTATGGGTGGTCCTGACTAATACAGCTTTGCTGATCATGACGATACACAAACCCTACCATCACGGTAAGGTATCCTTGAATGAAAAAGATGAGGAAATAAGCACCCATGTTCCTGTACTTGAGATAGAAGATTTATTACTGAGAGACGGAATATGTATTATTGTTCATTTTTTTAATAAATTGTAATCTATCTGCCATGTAGATATAAAAGATCAATGATGCTGATATTTTCATGGATTTATGAAATTAAAATTTGAATCTTGACAGTACTTATATCATTCAAATAATTAAACTAATTAAAAACTTTTCTTTTTAAAAGCGTTCATTTTAACCCTTAAAGGGATTAATAAGAAAAATTAAGATCTATCATTTTCTGTGTGGGATTCCTTAATACCTGAAGCAACAGTGTTAACTTGTGTACTAGAAACTTGAAGCCCTGCTGAAGCCTTACAACATAGCCTAATTACAACTCAAAGAGCCATGGAAAGAATAATGATGGGAATAACACTAAGATACAGAAAAAGAGCAATATGGATAGGAGAGCAAACTAGAGTAGAGGATATTCTAACATGTATTAAAGAAATGGACATAGGCAGAACATATAAGGATGATTACAGATAATTGAAGGACAAGAAGAATAACAGAATGGGACCCTAGAGATTGCAAACGAAATAAGGGAAGGAAGCGTACGCAAAGGATTGACCAGATAAGAAAATTTACGGGTATAGACTGGCATACAAAGACCATACAGAGACGAGAGTAAATAATCATCATATACGAGTGGGGCCAAGTAATAATTCAGGGATAATCATCGTTTTCCAAAACAATTAGAAATATAGTAAGTGACTATTCCTATTGAACCCCTAAACAGAGGGGTACCCCAGGGGAGTGTAATTGGCCCAATCTTATTCTGCATCTATACTATTGGTATACCGAAAATACTACAAAGGCATGGCGTGAAGTTCAAACTATTTGCGGATGACACACAATTTCACTTCTCCATAAATGATATAGATGACACTACTGAAACTCTAAACCGAATCCTTGATAGTGTTAGAGAATGGATGACATTTAAACAGCTAAAATTAAATGAAAAACTTGGGTGGTATTCAAATGAACATAAATAATGACTCAGTGCCGATATCTAGTAAAGTTCGAGATCTAGGTGTATTTCTTTACTGTAACCTGTCTCTAAATGCCCAAATAAATAATATAATAAAAAATGCTGGTTATCATCAAGAAAATTCTGTAAAGAAACTTATGATAAACTGTGTTATTATCAGGATTAACTACTGCAACTCTATTACAATTTACCAAAAGTGCAACTTAAGAAATTACAGAACATAATAAACAGAGGAGTAAGACTGATAAAAGGTGTCCCACCTAAAGGAGGATCACCCATATACTAATTGATTTACACTGGCTGCCGATTAAAGCAAGAATTGAATTTTAAATATACACAATAACCAACCAAGTTATCAGAACCGGTCGTCCAAAATACTTAAGAGAATTGCTACTTATTGCGGAGCCAACAAATCGTGTCGACAAGAGAATAGTTACAGATGGCTTCAAACTGTTGGAACCTAGATATATTGCTACTTTAGGCTCCAGAGCCTTTAAATATGCGACCCCGAGACTATATAATTTGCTCCCAGGAAACATTCGAATGATTGAAGACATTAAGGCTTTCAAGAGGAAACTGAAAACTTTCTTATTTAAACAATCTTACAACGGTGACGATTTAACAGTAAATTAACAATACGTGATCTGAAATGATAAATACTCTGAAC
>NC_090731.1:26508359-26510859 GCF_036898095.1 Palaemon carinicauda | reverse complement strand
CACACACACACACACACACACACACACATATATATATATATATATATATATATATATATATATATATATATATATATATATATATATATTGGAGTTGGTTGAAATTTTGAAAATCATATAACAAAATACTCTAATTCAACATGACCCCGTTCTTTTATAAAACAAATATAGTCTTAAACAATTATTGCTTAAATACATCAACAGTGAAAGGCAATAGAACAAAGCGTTTTAATGCTTAATTGAAGAACTATTCCAGCTTCAATATCCAATATAACTTAATAGCATTTACAAGGTTTGCTATGGAGAAAAACATTCCTTTGGTAAGATGAGTAGCATGATGGGTAATTGCACTGACGGAATATTACGTCTGGCAGAGTACGAAAAACAATGCATATAAGAAGCTTATGCTAATTCAAGAAGCACCGACTTATAAATAAAGAAGTATATGGGAGTTCACAAATATACCAACATTTCCTTTACTGGGGAAGGGTAAGCTTTTAGGTAAGCTGAACATACGCTACCGGGGTCTAAGCCATGTCAGGCATGGCAGCTATTCGGGACTACGGTCTACCCCAGAGCCAAAACAAATTCCTTTAAAAAGAAAGCAACTGTGCTTACCCCCATACAAAATGGGAAAAACAGGTTAATTGAAGAAGAAGCTGAACAGATATCTACTGAGGAAAAGAATGAAGAAGAAGCTGAGCAGGTATCTACTGAGGAAGAGAATGAAGATGAAGCTGAGTAGATATCTACTGAGGAAAAGAATGAAGAAGAAGCTGAGCAGGTATCTACCGAGGAAAAGAATAAAGAAGAAGCTGAGCAGATATCTACTGAGGAAAAGAATGAAGAAGAAGCTGAGCAGATATCTACTGAGGAAAAGAATGAAGAAGAAGCTGAACAGATATCTACTGAGGAAAAGAATGAAGAAGAAGCTGAACAAATATCTACTGAGGAAAAGAATGAAGAAGAAGCTGAACAGATATCTACTGAGGAAAAGAATGAAGAAGAAGCTGAGCAGATCTCTGAGGAAAAGAATGAAGAAGCAGATTAGCAGATATCTACTGAGGGAGGGAAAGAATGAAGAAGAAGCTGAGCAGATTTCTACTGAGGCAAAGAATGAAGAAGCTGAGCAGATATCTACTGAGGAAAAGAATGAAGAAGAAGCTGAGCAGATATCTACTGAGGAAAAGAATGAAGAAGAAGCTGAACAGATATCGACTGAGGAAAAGAATGAAGAAGAAGCTGAGCAGATATCTACTGGGGAAAAGAATGAAGAAGAAGCTGAACAGATATCTACTGAGGAAAAGAATGAAGAAGAAGCTGAGCAGATATCTACTGGGGAAAAGAATGAAGAAGAAGCTGAACAGATATCTACTGAGGAAAAGAATGAAGAAGAAGCTGAGCAGATATCTACTGGGGAAAAGAATGAAGAAGAAGCTGAGCAGATATCTACTGAGGAAAAGAATGAAGAAGAAGCTGAACAGATATCGACTGAGGAAAAGAATGAAGAAGAAGCTGAGCAGATATCTACTGGGGAAAAGAATGAAGAAGAAGCTGAGCAGATATCTACTGAGGAAAAGAATGAAGAAGAAGCTGAACAGATATCGACTGAGGAAAAGAATGAAGAAGAAGCTGAACATATATCGACTGAGGAAAAGAATGAAGAAGAAGCTGAGCAGATATCTACTGGGGAAAAGAATGAAGAAGAAGCTGAACAGATATCTACTGAGGAAAATAATGAAGAAGCTGAGCAGATCTCTCCTGAGGAAAAGAATGAAGAAGAAGCTGAGCAGATATCTACTGAGGCAAAGAATTAAGTAGAAGCTGAACAGATATCTACTGAGGAAAAGAATGAAGAAGAAGCTGAGCAGGTATCTACTGAGGAAAAGAATGAAGAAGAAGCTAAGCAGATATCTACTGAGGAAAAGAATGAAGCAGCAGCTAAGCAGATATCTACTGAGAAAAAAAAAAAACAACAACACTGAAAAGCTTTATAATCATTGAAAAATTACTGGCTTTTGCAATCACCTGAATACGTTGGCGAAACGTATGGTTTGGAACATATGGTCTTATTCTATATCCTTATGGAGTCAAAAAGATAATTGCGAGCCACGCCTAGTTTTCCAGTACCTTTAATTGATATGTTTTTATCAATGATGCGAAAAGGGAAGTTTGAATCTGAATGTAAATTCCAGCATCGTAAACATTACCAGTAATGATGTTATTTATGCATTTATTGCTAATTGAATTGGGGTATCAATAAATTTCAGCATTTCTTATCTGTTGAACATCATAGTATAGGGGAAAATTAACTATCTAGCTGCCTTTCGCACAACATATTTACTATCTGCCAAGAATGAAATTCTAAACCCTCATTACTACGGCAAGATTAAGTCCAAATCAATATCAATAACAGTCGTCGTTCTTGTCAGCAAGAAGGTCCCACCTTGCGTCAGCATTGAGCGATGATACCCACTGAAAGGACTGGATAATGAAAGAG
>NC_090731.1:26495859-26498359 GCF_036898095.1 Palaemon carinicauda | reverse complement strand
TTGTTGTTGTTGTTAAGCTACAACCCTAGTAGGAAAAGCAGGATGCTATAAGCCCAGAGGCTCAAACAGGGAAAATAACCCAGTGAGGAGAGGAAATAAGGAAAAATAAAATATTTTAAGAATAGTAACAATATTATAATAAATATTTCCTATTTAAACTATAAAAACTTTAACAAAACAATAGGAAGATGAACTAGATAGAAAAGTTCCCCCGAGTGTACCCTCAAGCAAGAGAACTCTAGCCCAAGGCAATGTAAGGCAATGGTACAAAGGCTATGGTACTTTCTAAGACTAGAGAACAATGGTTTGATTTTGGAGTGTCCTTCTCCTAGAAGAGCTGCTTACCATAGCTAAAGTCTCTCTTTAGCAATCAAATTTATTGTACCGGTGTAAAAACAAAAGTGAAGTATCTGACAGTTCCTCAAGAGGCACTCAAATTAGGCTGCGCCTCAACACCTCAGAATATCTCATATTACGACTAACATGAAATGATTGATTGATTGATTGATAGAATTTTGGTTTTCTGACATCCTGGCGGTTATTGACGATGATACCATTTAAATTTAGGATTTCTCTTTTAATTTTGATGTTGCTCTTGAAATATTTTATTATAAATGTTCATTATATACTTCTTTTGTAGTTTATTTATTTCCTTGTTTTCCTTCCTCACTGGGCTATTTTTCCCCGTTGGAGCCCCTGGGTCTACAGCATCCTGCTTATCCAACAAGGGTTGTAGTTTAGCTATGAACAACAACAATAATAATAATAATAATAATAATAATAATAATAATAATAATAGAAAGAAATTTAATTTAAAACCATAAAAACTAACAGGTCATTATAATAAAAGTTAAATAGCTTTCAGACGACCTGCTTGTGGAATAAACTGCCGCTAGTATTGTGGGACACATTCTACTCAAGAATCTTGACAAAGACGAACCTTGCCATCCCTACATCGTGTCTCTAACAGATATCTATTTCTTAAATAGCCAAGAGTGGAACATTCGGTCAACAAGTGTCTCACTGTGAGGGGTAGCAAACAGTCAGCGCAATATGGCTGATGTTGGCCAGTCATCGAAAACTTGTTAGTCACACGTGAAATGAGGGAAGTAAAGATATGGTCAAAAGTCGTGGAACTTGCTAAAGTCACGTGAGATTCATCTAAAAGGTCAATATCCTCCCCTTGATGAACTTATTTTTTTTTTTTTTTGTATTGATAAACTAGACTGGAAACTAAAATAGGAAATAAAAGAAAGTTAGAGTTTTACGTATTTTGATCACGGGTTTCAGTATTTATTAACCTTTATTGTAAATACATACATACATACATACATACATAGATACACACACACACACACATATATATATATATATATATATATATATATATATATATATATATATATATATATATATATATGTATATATATAATGATTTATGTATATATAAATTTCTCTCTCTCTCTCTCTCTCTCTCTCTCTCTCTCTCTCTCTCTCTCTCTCTCTCTCTCTCTCTCTCTCTCTCTCTCTCTCTCTCTCTCTATATATATATATATATATATATATATATATATATATATATATATATATATATATATATATATATATATATATATATATATATATATATATATATATATATATATATATATATATATATATATATATATATATACATATATATATATATATATATATATATATATATATATATATATATATATATATATATATATATATATATATATATATATATATATATATATATATATATATATATATATATATATATATATATATATATATATATATATATATATATATATATATATATATATATATATATATATATATATATATACAGATAGATATATATACATCTTTATATATATTACATATATATCTCCATATATAACTCGATCTGTATCTATATCAATCTATATCCATATTTATCTCTCTCTCTCTCTCTCTCTCTCTCTCTCTCTCTCTCTCTCTCTCTCTCTCTCTCTCTCTCTATATATATATATATATATATATATATATATATATATATATATATATATATATATATATATACATATAAATATATATATATATATATATATATATATATATAGATAGATAGATAGATAGATATATATACATCTTTATATATATTACATATATATCTCCATATATAACTCGATCTGTATCTATATCAATCTATCTCTCTCTCTCTCTCTCTCTCTCTCTCTCTCTCTCTCTCTCTCTCTCTCTCTCTCTCTCTTTCATACATACATACATTCATATATATATATATATATATATATATATATATATATATATATATATATATATATATATATATATATATATATATAATGCTTCACGAGACCTTGAAAAATTGCAGACTTTTTCAAGGTATCATGAAGGTATTTATTTCTAAAAGTTAATATATTTAAAAAAAAAAAACACCTAAAAACCCATGAAATTCTTAATAGAGAAAAAATAAGTTCATCAA
>NC_090731.1:26485859-26488359 GCF_036898095.1 Palaemon carinicauda | reverse complement strand
GATTACTGTAGTGAAAGTCAGAGCTACGGAACTTAGATAGAGCTATTATAAAAATTAAGAACTTGTACATAATACTAAACCATGTTCAAACAGAACACAAGCTACACAGACAACGTAGAGAAGGATGACAATAACTACTCTATGGACTGCGTCAATTGTCGAAATCAGTAGCCGAAGGTCGAAGAGATTAATAACTTAAGCAGCCGTGGGAAGAAAATCTAATTAAAGAGTATAAAAAGCATAGAAGTATAAAAATAGACAGAACCACAATGAACAGAAAACAAGAATGCATAGGAAACCGACTGAATTAATATCGTGAAGAATTGACCACAAAGCAAACTGGATCAGTCTATCCTGTATTATTTTTTGTTATTATTTCGGCAGGTATTTCCCCTGTTATTTTGGAATAAATAAGCAATGTCTTTATTTCTGACTATAGCTCCTTATACAGCGTTGTATAAAGTTTCCAAAGGCTAAACGTTAAACAGGGCTCTAAATTTGAAGAATTTATAAATATGCATGATTCACAGACACATCAGGTTTAGAGAAGTTTCTTGTAGCGGTGTTTTTTTTTTTTTTTTTTTTTTTTTTTTTTTTTACATGTCAGGAATGACATTGATTACACTACCTTTGACCTACCTGGCCAACAAGTCTAAATTTTTTATTTGATTGCCTAAATTTATATTATCAGTATATATATATATATATATATATATATATATATATATATATATATATATATATATATATATATATATATATATATATATATATAAATAATCATACCTGAGCCTAGGTGTCATGACCCCAATTTACTATCCATTCAGTGTTTTTACTAACACCGAAATCTATAATCTTTTCTAGTACCCTCGTCTATTAAGACAGTAATCAGCTTGACCTTTCACCAAAATAGTTAATGAAAGACCATTAAGGTGTTAGTGCTTTCTGTAGCTCTGTGTCTCCTTGGCATGAAAGTTACAATTGTACAGTCACTCTTATAAGTTGATGGATTTTATAGTGTTTGAAAGAGATTTCCATTTCATCCCTTTCTGGACGACAGGTGTCTGGGAGCGGGAACCCTACTGTTGAATATTTGATCAGATTCGCGCTTCCAGACAACTGTCGTCCAGAAAGAGGTGAAATGGAAATCTCTCTCAAACACCCAGACATCCACCAACTTATATAAGTGACTGTACATGGGGAGAGGTAACGACCCTAATTTTTCTTGGAATGTTGTTATGTGACACAAATGTAAAATGCACAATATTTAACTAAACATATGAAACAAATAGAAAAATGCCTAAATTATCAATGCTAGTCATATGCATCACAATACCATGTTATCTTTCTTCATTTTGAATCACATGGAATTTAGTCTATCATTACTCATTCTTGTTTAACTTTGTTCAGATATTTAATTTTCTAAAATATTTAAGAATTATAAATCCTCCTAGACATTAGTTTAACACAAAGATATTCGGATGACTATGCGAATTAGAATACCATGACGTTCGTCACAAAACATTTGCTGTAAGAATTCGTTAAATATTTTACAGTTATAAATAAACTGGCACTTTTAACGTGAGACATGGGATTAATTAATTTTCTCTTATTTACAACAGGTTGTCTTCATTGGAATAAAAATTGAATTGAATTATGAAAGACTATGATACTGATACGACACTAAAAGCTGCCCCACCTAAATGTATCTAAGATATAAGAAAAAACTATTACATAGCTATGGCCTTTAATCTAAAAACTGTAGCACCTAAATGTATCTAAGATATAAAGAAAAGCTTTACAAATCTATTGCCGTCAGTATCTCTTATTTCTTATAAGTAGTGAATACTTCAGACTAATATTCAATTCTTAGAATGTTTGCAAAGATAGTGGGATACTGTATTCTTTTTTTTTTGGGGGGGGGGATATTGTTTTTAAAAATAAAGGTTAGTTAAGGTTAGTTTATGCTGTTGAGTAGCTGAACATTAAGAGAAATATGCATGCCAATTTAATATCATAGATATACATCGTAACAAGAATATCTAGACTAAAAAAAAGATTAGTAATGAAGACTCTCCTATCGAAGTACTAGCTGATATTGAGAAAATACTTGATGAAAGCTTGTCCATACTTAGTAACGTAATGATAAGGAAATATTTACATGAAAAAGAATACACTTGAAAATGTATAAACACAAGGTGGTATTTTATGCAACCAAAATCAAACACGAATGAAATCCTTAGATATTCAAACGATCCCGTATCTCAAAATGCTAATACGAGCTGATCAACATTCAAATGCTCCAGCTATGCATACTGTTTATGCTGACAAAGATGGCGTCTGGCCTAAATCCTTACATAAAAAGAAATTGGGCATTCAACGGCCCACTTAAACCAAGATACCGTGCAAACTTTAATGTTCGCTCTGATCTACGCGGTTGGTTTTACAAGTATAATCGATGTCTATAAATTAGATCGGTGCGCTTACTATCTTGCTTGAA
>NC_090731.1:26451871-26471871 GCF_036898095.1 Palaemon carinicauda | reverse complement strand
ATATCCCCACCCTTAGCTTAAAAGGATGGTGTAAAAAAAAAAAAAAAAAAAAAAAAAAAAAAAAACTATCGAGCTAAAGCGGGACTCGAACCCCAGTCCGGTAGATCACCAAGCATAAATGTTTCCAATACGTGTCCACAGCGTGACTAGACTACTTACCAATGAAATCATAAAGTTTGAATTCGATTAAAAGATATTTAACGACATACTGCTTTCCCGAAAAAGAATACTCTCTCTCTCTCTCTCTCTCTCTCTCTCTCTCTCTCTCTCTCTCTCTCTCTCTCTCTCTCTCTCTCTCTCTCTCTCTCTCTCCAAAATTCAGAAAGAAAACTAAGAAAAATTGCATCTGATGCACCTGAAAATCTTCACAAAGCCATATTAGAATAAGAGACAACATCCACGTACGTCTTCCAAAGCGGCTTTTTTTTATTTCTTTTCTTTTCTTTTATAATTTCCAGTCCCTTATCTCGGGTGCCTCTAGTACTAAAACAAACATCCCTACCTTCAGCCCTAAGTCTACTTCGGTCTTTCACATTCTTATTGTGATCCTCGGTGTTCATTGGCATTCCAACACCTGTGCCGTCCGTCTCACTCGTGATGGAAAAAATACCTCCTTTTGTAGAACTTTGGACAAGAGTGAAGGATGACTGGCGCTATTTCCTTATAAGAATGCTCGTCATCACTTGTACCCTTCTTTGGTAGCAGGTGCGTTCAATAACATCACTGCCACAGCAGAAAACTAAATCCAGCTAACATTTTAAAGGGCTGTTCAACAAGAATTGCTTTTGGGTATTGAATAACTGGATGGAATTACTTTCATGTTCAGTTTCACAGTTCATGAGATTATAATTTTCATGAAAAGAGATCTTTGTCATTTCCCTAACCTACTATTTATATCATATGCATTAAAGATGCTTAATGGTAATTTTGCGGTACCTGAATGTCATTTAAGGTCAAATTCATTACAGCTTAATATAAGTTTGGGGGGAATATATTTCTAAACAAAACATCAGAAATAGGATTGTAAATTTTCGAGGAATTTTCTAAAAGGTTTCAAATGATTTGAATGACATAATAATTTACATTCTGGAAGGCATGGGATCTTCTTGAAGACCCACCAATACGTTTCCAAGAGAGAGAGAGAGAGAGAGGAGAGAGAGAGAGAGAGAGAGAGAGAGAGAGAGAGAGGAGAGAGAGAGAAGAGAGAGAGGAGAGAGAGAGAGAGAATTGTCCGGGAATTTCATCGATGGAGTTATGGCTTCAAAACCTCTTCAGAGCAATTTCTCTTCGAAATTTCAGGATTCGAGAAAGAGTCACACCCTCCTCTAATCATGATCATCATGATTCGTGTTCTTAAATCTTTGACATTCATTCTTTTTCTGTAAAATCTTTTCAAGACCTCCTCCTGCGGGTAAAGGAATATACAATAAAGATGTAAGATTCGTTTTCAGAAGATGAGAAAAGGACGCACTCTCTCTCTCTCTCTCTCTCTCTCTCTCTCTCTCTCTCTCTCTCTCTCTCTCTCTCTCTCTCTCTCTCTCTCTCTCTCTGTGTGTGTGTGTGTGTGTGATTGGAGCCAGAAGCAGAAGTCTCCAAAGGCTTCTTCAAGGAATACCGATGGCAATCCGATCTCCTCCTTTCGTATTGTCTATGTGCGTGAGGATGTTCCGGAGATAAAGACAGAAAGAGACTGGCTCTGAATCCAAAAGGGTCTCTGAGAGATCTAGTGATAGTTTTTAATATTAACCCTGATCAAAAACAAACATTATTTCAGATTTTGTGTTTAGTGCAAGTGCCAAGAAGGAATTCTTCTTAGTCTGCATCTTTTCCCAAGCCCGGGTAAATGAGGAGCGTTGGCGGCAGGAAGGGCATCCGGCCATGAAAAATTAGCCAAAACCAATATGGCAAGAAGGAATAACTAAACAATATCTACAGTAGAGGTAAGCGATCGATAGCCTTCTTTTCACCTTTCTATCCTCCTCCCTTCTACTTCTTCCTTCCATCTTCCACACCTCCCTCCTTATTCTTTCTTCCACCTTCCACACCTTCTCCCTTCCATCTTACTTACCTTCTCCCTTCTTAATCTTTCTTCCACCTTCCATACCTTCTCCCTTCACACTCTTCCTTCCATCTTACTCACCTTCTCCTTTCTACTCATTCTTCCTCCCACCTTCCATACCTTCTTCCTTCACATTCTTCCTTCCACCTTCCACACGTTCCTTATTTTCCTTCTTCATTCCACATTCCTCACTTCTTCCTTCCACGCTCCGCAGCTTCTCGCTTTTCATTCTTCCTTCCACCATCCACACCTCCCTTCTTCTCACTCTTCTCTCGACATTCCTCATATTCTCTTCATTCTTCCTTCGACCTTAATCAATTTCTCCTTTTTTTCATTCTTCCCTCCACTATTCTCACCTTCTCCCTTCTCACTCTTCCTTCACCCTTTCCCAGTTTCTCCCTTCTTTTCATTCTTCCCTACACCCTCCATACCTTATCCCTTCTCATTCTTCCTTCCATTTTACTCACATACTCCCTATTTCTCATTCTTCCCTCCATCTTCCACGCCTTCTCCCTTCTCATTCTTCCCTCCACCCTCACCAGCTTCTCCCTTCTTCTCATTCTTCCTTCCACACTCCTCATACTCTCTTCATTCTTCCTTCAACCTTAATCAATTTCTCCTTTTTTAAATTGTTCCCTCAACCTTCCTCAAGCTCTCCCTTCTCACTCTTCCTTCAAACTTCCTCACTTTCTCCCTTCTTCTGATTCTTCCCTGCACCTTCCAAAGTTTATCCCTTCTGATTCTTCCTCCACCCTTAATCCCATTTCCAATATTTCTCATTCTTCCCTCCATCTTCCACGCCTTCTCATTTCTAATTCCTCCGCCAACCCTCCTCACCTTTTCTCTTCTTCTAATTTTTCCTTTAACTTTCTTCACTTTCACGCTTATACTCATTATTCCATACACTTTCTTCAACTTCTCACTACTTCTCATTCTGGGAGTGGAGATGAGAGGGAGAGAAGGGATCAGGAAAGTGGAAAGGAAGATGAGAAGAAGGGAGGGGTTCATATGAGTGGATGAGATGAGAAGAGAGGCGATGAGGTGGGTGGAAGGGAGGATGAAAATACAGAACATGAGGAGAGTGGAAGGGAGGATGAAAATACAAAACATGAGGGGATTGGAAGGGATGATGAAAATACAAAACATGAGGAGAGTGGAAGGAAGGATGAAAATAGAGAACAAGAGGAGAGTGGAAGGGAGGATGAAAATAGAGAACATGGGGAGAGTGGAAGGGAGGATGAAAATAGAGAACATGGGGAGAGTGGAAGGGAGGATGAAAATAGAGAACATGGGGAGAGTGGAAGGGAGGATGAAAATAGAGAACATGGGGAGAGTGGAAGGGAGGATGAATATAGAGAAGATGGGGAGAGTGGAAGGGAGGAAGAAAATAGAGAACATGGGGAGAGTGGAAGGAAGGATGAAAATGCAGAACATGGGGCGAGTGGAAGGGAGGATGAAAATGCAGCAGAACATGGGGCGAGTGGAAGGGAGGATATAAAATACAGAACATGGGGCGAGTGGAAGGGAGGATGAAAATGCAGCAGAACATGGGGCGAGTGGAAGGGAGGATGAAAATGCAGCAGAACATGGGGCGAGTGGAAGGGAGGATATAAAATACAGAACATGGGGCGAGTGGAAGGGAGGATGAAATGCAGCAGAACATGGGGCGAGTGGAAGGGAGGATATAAAATACAGAACATGGGGCGAGTGGAAGGGAGGATGAAAATGCAGCAGAACATGGGCGAGTGGAAGGGAGGATATAAAATACAGAACATGGGGCGAGTGGAAGGGAGGATGAAAATGCAGCAGAACATGGGGCGAGTGGAAGGGAGGATATAAAATACAGAACATGGGGCGAGTGGAAGGGAGGATGAAAATGCAGCAGAACATGGGGAGAGTGGAAGGGAGGATATAAAATACAGAACATGGCGAGCGTGGAAGGGAGGATGAAAATGCAGCAGAACATGAGGAGAGTGGAAGGGAGGATATAAAATACAGAACATGGGAGAGTGGAAGGGAGGATGAAAATGCAACAGAACATGGGGAGAGTGGAAGGGAGGATATAAAATAGAGAACATGGCGAGGGTGGAAGGGAGGATGAAAATGCAGCAGAACATGGGGAGAGAGGAAGGGAGGATATAAAATACAGAACATGGCGAGGGTGGAAGGGAGGATGAAAATGCAGAAGAACATGGGGAGAGTGGAAGAGGATATAAAATACAGAACATGGCGAGGGTGGAAGGGAGGATGAAAATGCAGCAGAACATGGGGAGAGTGGAAGGGAGGATACAAAATACAGAACATGGAAGGGTGAAGGGAGGATGAAAATGCAGCAGAACATGGGGAGAGTGGAAGGGTGGATATAAAATACAGAACATGGGGAGAGTGGAAGGGAGGATGAAAATGCAGCAGAACATGGGGAGAGTGGAAGGGAGGATGAAAATACAGAACATGAGGGAGATGGAAGGGAGGATGAAAATACAGAACATGGGGAGAGTGGAAGGGAGGATGAAAATAGAGAACATGGGGAGAGTGGAAGGGAGGATGAAAATAGAGAACATGGGGAGAGTGGAAGGGAGGATGAAAATAGAGAACATGGGGAGAGTGGAAGGGAGGATGAAAATAGAGAACATGGGGAGAGTGGAAGGGAGGATGAAAATAGAGAACATGGGGAGAGTGGAAGGGAGGATGAAAATAGAGAACATGGGGAGAGTGGAAGGGAGGATGAAAATAGAGAACATGGGGAGAGTGGAAGGAGGATGAAAATGCAGAACATGGGGCGAGTGGAAGGGAGGATGAAAATGCAGCAGAACATGGGGCGAGTGGAAGGGAGGATATAAAATACAGAACATGGGGCGAGTGGAAGGGAGGATGAAAATGCAGCAGAACATGGGGCGAGTGGAAGGGAGGATGAAAATGCAGCAGAACATGGGGCGAGTGGAAGGAGGATATAAAATACAGAACATGGGGCGAGTGGAAGGGAGGATGAAAATGCAGCAGAACATGGGGCGAGTGGAAGGGAGGATATAAAATACAGAACATGGGGCGAGTGGAAGGGAGGATGAAAATGCAGCAGAACATGGGGCGAGTGGAAGGGAGGATATAAAATACAGAACATGGGGCGAGTGGAAGGGAGGATGAAAATGCAGCAGAACATGGGGCGAGTGGAAGGGAGGATATAAAATACAGAACATGGGGCGAGTGGAAGGGAGGATGAAAATGCAGCAGAACATGGGGAGAGTGGAAGGGAGGATATAAAATACAGAACATGGCGAGGTGGAAGGGAGGATGAAAATGCAGCAGAACATGGGAGAGTGGAAGGGAGGATATAAAATACAGAACATGGGAGAGTGGAAGGGAGGATGAAAATGCAGCAGAACATGGGGAGAGTGGAAGGGAGGATATAAAATACAGAACATGGCGAGGGTGGAAGGGAGGATGAAAATGCAGCAGAACATGGGGAGAGTGGAAGGGAGGATATAAAATACAGAACATGGCGAGGGTGGAAGGGAGGATGAAAATGCAGAGAACATGGGGAGAGTGGAAGAGGATATAAAATACAGAACATGGCGAGGGTGGAAGGGAGGATGAAAATGCAGCAGAACATGGGGAGAGTGGAAGGGAGGATATAAAATACAGAACATGGCGAAGGGTGAAGGGAGGATGAAAATGCAGCAGAACATGGGGAGAGTGGAAGGGTGGATATAAAATACA
Source organism: Palaemon carinicauda (assembly GCF_036898095.1). NCBI lineage: Eukaryota > Metazoa > Arthropoda > Malacostraca > Decapoda > Palaemonidae > Palaemon > Palaemon carinicauda. The sequence continues at coordinate 26,466,098 of NC_090731.1, read as the reverse complement.
GAACATGGGGAGAGTGGAAGGGAGGATGAAAATGCAGCAGAACATGGGGAGAGTGGAAGGGAGGATGAAAATGCAGCAGAACATGGGGAGAGTGGAAGGGAGGATGAAAATGCAGCAGAACATGGGGAGAGTGGAAGGGAGGATGAAAATGCAGCAGAACATGGGGAGAGTGGAAGGGAGGATGAAAATGCAGCAGAACATGGGGAGAGTGGAAGGGAGGATGAAAATGCAGCAGAACATGGGGAGAGTGGAAGGGAGGATGAAAATGCAGCAGAACATGGGGAGAGTGGAAGGGAGGATGAAAATGCAGCAGAACATGGCGAGAGTGGAAGGGAGGATGAAAATGCAGCAGAACATGGGGAGAGTGGAAGGGAGGATGAAAATGCAGCAGAACATGGGGAGAGTGGAAGGGAGGATGAAAATAGCAGAACATGGGGAGAGTGGAAGGGAGGATGAAAATGCAGCAGAACATGGGGAGAGTGGAAGGGAGGATGAAAATGCAGCAGAACATGGCGAGAGTGGAAGGGAGGATGAAAATGCAGCAGAACATGGCGAGAGTGGAAGGGAGGATGAAAATGCAGCAGAACATGGGGAGAGTGGAAGGGAGGATATAAATACAGAACATGGCGGAGAGTGGAAGGGAGGATGAAAATGCAGCTGAACATGGCGAGAGTGGAAGGGAGGATATAAATACAGAACATGGCGCGAGTGGAAGGGAGGATGAAAATGCAGCAGAACATGGCGAGAGTGGAAGGGAGGATATAGAATACAGAACATGGCGCGAGTGGAAGGGAGGATGAAAATGCAGCAGAACATGGCGAGAGTGGAAGGGAGGATATAGAATACAGAACATGGCGCGAGTGGAAGGGAGGATGAAAATACAGAACATGGCGAGTGGAAGGAGGATATAGAATACAGAACATGGCGCGAGTGGAAGGGAGGATGAAAATGCAGCAGAACATGGCGAGAGTGGAAGGGAGGATATAGAATACAGAACATGGCGCGAGTGGAAGGGAGGATGAAAATGCAGCAAACATGGCGAGATGGAAGGGAGGATATAGAATACAGAACATGGGCGAGTGGAAGGGAGGATGAAAATGCAGCAGAACATGGCGAGAGTGAAAGGGAGGATATAGAATACAGAACATGGGGAGAGTGGAAGGGAGGATGAAAATGCAGCAGAACATGGCGAGAGTGGAAGGGAGGATATAGAATACAGAACATGGGGCGAGTGGAAGGGAGGATGAAAATGCAGCAGAACATGGCGAGAGTGGAAGGGAGGATATAGAATACAGAACATGGGGCGAGTGGAAGGGAGGATGAAAATGCAGCAGAACATGGCGAGAGTGGAAGGGAGGATATAGAATACAGAACATGGGGCGAGTGGAAGGGAGGATGAAAATGCAGCAGAACATGGCGAGAGTGGAAGGGAGGATATAGAATACAGAACATGGGGCGAGTGGAAGGGAGGATGAAAATGCAGCAGAACATGGCGAGAGTGGAAGGGAGGATATAGAATACAGAACATGGGGCGAGTGGAAGGGAGGATGAAAATGCAGCAGAACATGGCGAGAGTGGAAGGGAGGATATAGAATACAGAACATGGGGCGAGTGGAAGGGAGGATGAAAATGCAGCAGAACATGGCGAGAGTGGAAGGGAGGATATAGAATACAGAACATGGGGCGAGTGGAAGGGAGGATGAAAATGCAGCAGAACATGGCGAGAGTGGAAGGGAGGATATAGAATACAGAACATGGGGCGAGTGGAAGGGAGGATGAAAATGCAGCAGAACATGGCGAGAGTGGAAGGGAGGATATAGAATACAGAACATGGGGCGAGTGGAAGGGAGGATGAAAATGCAGCAGAACATGGCGAGAGTGGAAGGGAGGATATAGAATACAGAACATGGGGCGAGTGGAAGGGAGGATGAAAATGCAGCAGAACATGGCGAGAGTGGAAGGGAGGATATAGAATACAGAACATGGGGCGAGTGGAAGGGAGGATGAAAATGCAGCAGAACATGGCGAGAGTGGAAGGGAGGATATAGAATACAGAACATGGGGCGAGTGGAAGGGAGGATGAAAATGCAGCAGAACATGGCGAGAGTGGAAGGGAGGATATAGAATACAGAACATGGGGCGAGTGGAAGGGAGGATGAAAATGCAGCAGAACATGGCGAGAGTGGAAGGGAGGATATAGAATACAGAACATGGGGCGAGTGGAAGGGAGGATGAAAATGCAGCAGAACATGGCGAGAGTGGAAGGGAGGATATAGAATACAGAACATGGGGCGAGTGGAAGGGAGGATGAAAATGCAGCAGAACATGGCGAGAGTGGAAGGGAGGATATAGAATACAGAACATGGGGCGAGTGGAAGGGAGGATGAAAATGCAGCAGAACATGGCGAGAGTGGAAGGGAGGATATAGAATACAGAACATGGGGCGAGTGGAAGGGAGGATGAAAATGCAGCAGAACATGGCGAGAGTGGAAGGGAGGATATAGAATACAGAACATGGGGCGAGTGGAAGGGAGGATGAAAATGCAGCAGAACATGGCGAGAGTGGAAGGGAGGATATAGAATACAGAACATGGGGCGAGTGGAAGGGAGGATGAAAATGCAGCAGAACATGGCGAGAGTGGAAGGGAGGATATAGAATACAGAACATGGGGCGAGTGGAAGGGAGGATGAAAATGCAGCAGAACATGGCGAGAGAGGAAGGGAGGATATAGAATACAGAACATGGGGCGAGTGGAAGGGAGGATGAAAATGCAGCAGAACATGGGAGGATATAGAATACAGAACATGGCACGAGTGGAAGGGAGGATATAGAATGCAGAACATGGCGCGAGTGGAAGCGAGGATATAAAATACAGAACATGGCGGGAGTGGAAGGGAGGATATAGAATACAGAACATGGGGCGAGTGGAAGGGAGGATGAAAATGCAGCAGAACATGGGAGGATATAGAATACAGAAAATGGCACGAGTGGAAGGGAGGATATAGAATGCAGAACATGGCGCGAGTGGAAGCGAGGATATAAAATACAGAACATGGCGGGAGTGGAAGGGAGGATATAGAATACAGAACATGGGGCGAGTGGAAGGGAGGATGAAAATGCAGCAGAACATGGCGTGAGTGGAAGGGAGGATATAGAATACAGAACATGGGGCGAGTGGAAGGGAGGATGAAAATGCAGCAGAACATGGCGAGAGTGGAAGGGAGGATATAGAATACAGAACATGGGGCGAGTGGAAGGGAGGATGAAAATGCAGCAGAACATGGCGAGAGTGGAAGGGAGGATATAGAATACAGAACATGGGGCGAGTGGAAGGGAGGATGAAAATGCAGCAGAACATGGCGAGAGTGGAAGGGAGGATATAGAATACAGAACATGGGGCGAGTGGAAGGGAGGATGAAAATGCAGCAGAACATGGCGAGAGTGGAAGGGAGGATATAGAATACAGAACATGGGGCGAGTGGAAGGGAGGATGAAAATGCAGCAGAACATGGGAGGATATAGAATACAGAACATGGCACGAGTGGAAGGGAGGATATAGAATGCAGAACATGGCGCGAGTGGAAGCGAGGATATAAAATACAGAACATGGCGGGAGTGGAAGGGAGGATATAGAATACAGAACATGGGGCGAGTGGAAGGGAGGATGAAAATGCAGCAGAACATGGGAGGATATAGAATACAGAACATGGCACGAGTGGAAGGGAGGATATAGAATGCAGAACATGGCGCGAGTGGAAGCGAGGATATAAAATACAGAACATGGCGGGAGTGGAAGGGAGGAGGAAAATACAGAACATGGGGAGTGGGAAGGGAAAAGGAAAATACAGAACATGGCGCGAGTGGAAGGGAGGATATAGAATGCAGCAGAACATGGCGAGAGTGGAAGCGAGGATATAGAATACAGAACATGGCGCGAGTGGAAGGGAGGATGAAAATACAGAACATGGCGAGAGTGGAAGGGAGGATATAAAATACAGAACATGGCGCGAGTGGAAGGGAGGATGAAAATACAGAACATGGCGAGTGGAAGGAGGATATAGAATACAGAACATGGCGCGAGTGGAAGGGAGGATGAAAATGCAGCAGAACATGGCGAGAGTGGAAGGGAGGATATAGAATACAGAACATGGCGCGAGTGGAAGGGAGGATGAAAATGCAGCAAAACATGGCGAGATGGAAGGGAGGATATAGAATACAGAACATGGAGCGAGTGGAAGGGAGGATGAAAATGCAGCAGAACATGGCGAGAGTGGAAGGGAGGATATAGAATACAGAACATGGGGAGAGTGGAAGGGAGGATGAAAATGCAGCAGAACATGGCGAGAGTGGAAGGGAGGATATAGAATACAGAACATGGGGCGAGTGGAAGGGAGGATGAAAATGCAGCAGAACATGGCGAGAGTGGAAGGGAGGATATAGAATACAGAACATGGGGCGAGTGGAAGGGAGGATGAAAATGCAGCAGAACATGGCGAGAGTGGAAGGGAGGATATAGAATACAGAACATGGGGCGAGTGGAAGGGAGGATGAAAATGCAGCAGAACATGGCGAGAGTGGAAGGGAGGATATAGAATACAGAACATGGGGCGAGTGGAAGGGAGGATGAAAATGCAGCAGAACATGGCGAGAGTGGAAGGGAGGATATAGAATACAGAACATGGGGCGAGTGGAAGGGAGGATGAAAATGCAGCAGAACATGGCGAGAGTGGAAGGGAGGATATAGAATACAGAACATGGGGCGAGTGGAAGGGAGGATGAAAATGCAGCAGAACATGGCGAGAGTGGAAGGGAGGATATAGAATACAGAACATGGGGCGAGTGGAAGGGAGGATGAAAATGCAGCAGAACATGGCGAGAGTGGAAGGGAGGATATAGAATACAGAACATGGGGCGAGTGGAAGGGAGGATGAAAATGCAGCAGAACATGGCGAGAGTGGAAGGGAGGATATAGAATACAGAACATGGGGCGAGTGGAAGGGAGGATGAAAATGCAGCAGAACATGGCGAGAGTGGAAGGGAGGATATAGAATACAGAACATGGGGCGAGTGGAAGAGGATGAAAATGCAGCAGAACATGGCGAGAGTGGAAGGGAGGATATAGAATACAGAACATGGGGCGAGTGGAAGGGAGGATGAAAATGCAGCAGAACATGGCGAGAGTGGAAGGGAGGATATAGAATACAGAACATGGGGCGAGTGGAAGGAGGATGAAAATGCAGCAGAACATGGCGAGAGTGGAAGGGAGGATATAGAATACAGAACATGGGGCGAGTGGAAGGGAGGATGAAAATGCAGCAGAACATGGCGAGAGTGGAAGGGAGGATATAGAATACAGAACATGGGGCGAGTGGAAGGGAGGATGAAAATGCAGCAGAACATGGCGAGAGTGGAAGGGAAGATATAGAATACAGAACATGGGGCGAGTGGAAGGGAGGATGAAAATGCAGCAGAACATGGCGAGAGTGGAAGGGAGGATATAGAATACAGAACATGGGGCGAGTGGAAGGGAGGATGAAAATGCAGCAGAACATGGCGAGAGTGGAAGGGAGGATATAGAATACAGAACATGGGGCGAGTGGAAGGGAGGATGAAAATGCAGCAGAACATGGCGAGAGTGGAAGGGAGGATATAGAATACAGAACATGGGGCGAGTGGAAGGGAGGATGAAAATGCAGCAGAACATGGCGAGAGTGGAAGGGAGGATATAGAATACAGAACATGGGGCGAGTGGAAGGGAGGATGAAAATGCAGCAGAACATGGCGAGAGTGGAAGGGAGGATATAGAATACAGAACATGGGGCGAGTGGAAGGGAGGATGAAAATGCAGCAGAACATGGCGAGAGTGGAAGGGAGGATATAGAATACAGAACATGGGGCGAGTGGAAGGGAGGATGAAAATGCAGCAGAACATGGCGAGAGAGGAAGGGAGGATATAGAATACAGAACATGGGGCGAGTGGAAGGGAGGATGAAAATGCAGCAGAACATGGGAGGATATAGAATACAGAACATGGCACGAGTGGAAGGGAGGATATAGAATGCAGAACATGGCGCGAGTGGAAGCGAGGATATAAAATACAGAACATGGCGGGAGAGGAAGGGAGGATATAGAATACAGAACATGGGGCGAGTGGAAGGGAGGATGAAAATGCAGCAGAACATGGGAGGATATAGAATACAGAACATGGCACGAGTGGAAGGGAGGATATAGAATGCAGAACATGGCGCGAGTGGAAGCGAGGATATAAAATACAGAACATGGCGGGAGTGGAAGGGAGGATATAGAATACAGAACATGGGGCGAGTGGAAGGGAGGATGAAAATGCAGCAGAACATGGCGTGAGTGGAAGGGAGGATATAGAATACAGAACATGGGGCGAGTGGAAGGGAGGATGAAAATGCAGCAGAACATGGCGAGAGTGGAAGGGAGGATATAGAATACAGAACATGGGGCGAGTGGAAGGGAGGATGAAAATGCAGCAGAACATGGCGAGAGTGGAAGGGAGGATATAGAATACAGAACATGGGGCGAGTGGAAGGGAGGATGAAAATGCAGCAGAACATGGCGAGAGTGGAAGGGAGGATATAGAATACAGAACATGGGGCGAGTGGAAGGGAGGATGAAAATGCAGCAGAACATGGCGAGAGTGGAAGGGAGGATATAGAATACAGAACATGGGGCGAGTGGAAGGGAGGATGAAAATGCAGCAGAACATGGGAGGATATAGAATACAGAACATGGCACGAGTGGAAGGGAGGATATAGAATGCAGAACATGGCGCGAGTGGAAGGAGGATAAAAATACAGAACATGGCGGAGTGGAAGGGAGGATATAGAATACAGAACATGGGGCGAGTGGAAGGGAGGATGAAAATGCAGCAGAACATGGGAGGATATAGAATACAGAACATGGCACGAGTGGAAGGGAGGATATAGAATGCAGAACATGGCGGAGTGGAAGGGAGGAGGAAAATACAGAACATGGGGAGTGTGGAAGGGAAAAGGAAAATACGGAACATGGGGAGAGTGAAAGGGAGGAGGAAAATACAGAACATGGCGAGAGTGGAAGGGAGGAGGAAAATACAGAACATGGCGAGAGTGGAAGGGAGGAGGAAAATACAGAACATGGGGAGTGTGGAAGGGAAAAGGAAAATACGGAACATGGGGAGAGTGGAAGGGAGGATGAAAATACAGAACATGGGAGGATGGAAGGGAGGATACAGAACATGGGGCGAGTGGAAGGGAGGATGAAAATGCAGCAGAACATGGGAGGATAAGAATACAGAACATGGCGCGAGTGGAAGGGAGGATAAAAATACAGAACATGGTGGGAGTGGAAGGGAGGAGGAAAATACAGAACATGGGGAGTGTGGAAGGGAAAAGGAAAATACGGAACATGGGGAGAGTGAAAGGGAGGAGGAAAATACAGAACATGGCGAGAGTGGAAGGGAGGAGGAAAATACAGAACATGGCGAGAGTGGAAGGGAGGAGGAAAATACAGAACATGGGGAGTGTGGAAGGGAAAAGGAAAATACGGAACATGGGGAGAGTGGAAGGGAGGAGGAAAATACAGAACATGGCGAGAGTGGAAGGGAGGATGAAAATACAGAACATGGCGAGAGTGGAAGGGAGGAGGAAAATACAGGGTGGAAGGGAGGATAAATACAGGACATGAGGAGAGTGGAAGGGAGGATGAAAATACAGGACATGAGAGTGGAAGGGAGGATGAAAATACAATACATGAGGAGAGTGGAAGGGAGGATGAAAATACAGGACATGAGTAGAGTGTAAAGGAGGATGAAATACAGGACATGAGGAGAGTGGAAGGGAGGATGAAAATACAGGACATGAGGAGAGTGGAAGGGAGGATGAAAATACAGGACATGAGGAGAGTGGAAGGGAGGATGAAAATACAGGACATGAGGAGAGTGTAAGGGAGGATGAAAATACAGAACATGAAGGAGAGTGGAAGGGAGGATGAAATACAGGACATGAGGAGAGTGGAAGGGAGGATGAAAATACAGAACATGAGAGAGGGTGGAAGGGAGGATGAAAATACAGGAAATGAGGAGGGTGGAAGGGAGGATGAAAATACAGAACATGAGGAGGGTGGAAGGGAGGATGAAAAATACAGGACATGAGGAGTGTGGAAGGGAGGATGAAAATACAGAACATGAGGAGGGTGGAAGGGAGGATGAAAATACAGAACATGAGGAGGGTGGAAGGGAGGATGAAAATACAGAACATGAGGAGGGTGGAAGGGAGGATGAAAATACAGAACATGAGGAGGGTGGAAGGGAGGATGAAAATACAGAACATGAGGAGGGTGGAAGGGAGGATGAAAATACAGAACATGAGGAGGGTGGAAGGGAGGATGAAAATACAGGACATGAGGAGGGTGGAAGGGATGATGAAAATACAGGACATGAGGAGGGTGGAAGGGAGGATGAAAATACAGGACATGAGGAGGGTGGAAGGGAGGATGAAAATACAGAACATGAGGAGGGTGGAAGGGAGGATGAAAATACAGGACATGAGGAGGGTGGAAGGGATGATGAAAATACAGAACATGAGGAGGGTGGAAGGGAGGATGAAAATACAGGACATGAGGAGGGTGGAAGGGAGGATGAAAATACAGAACATGAGGAGGGTGGAAGGGAGGATGAAAATACAGGACATGAGGAGGGTGGAAGGGAGGATGAAAATACAGGACATGAGGAGGGTGGAAGGGAGGATGAAAATACAGGACATGAGGAGGGTGGAAGGGAGGATGAAAATACAGAACATGAGGAGGGTGGAAGGGAGGATGAAAATACAGGACATGAGGAGGGTGGAAGGGAGGATGAAAATACAGGAACATGAGGAGGGTGGAAGGGAGGATGAAAATCCAGGACATGAGGAGGGTGGAAGGGAGGATGAAAATACAGAACATGAGGAGGGTGGAAGGGAGGATGAAAATACAGGACATGAGGAGGGTGGAAGGGAGGATGAAAATACAGGACATGAGGAGGGTGGAAGGGAGGATGAAAATCCAGGACATGAGGAGGGTGGAAGGGAGGATGAAAATCCAGGACATGAGGAGGGTGGAAGGGAGATGAAAATCCAGGACATGAGGAGGGTGGAAGGGAGGATGAAAATACAGGACATGAGGAGGGTGGAAGGGAGGATGAAAATCCAGGACATGAGGAGGGTGGAAGGGAGGATGAAAATCCAGGACATGAGGAGGGTGGAAGGGAGGGTGAAAATCCAGGACATGAGGAGGGTGGAAGGGAGGGTGAAAATACAGGACATGAGGAGGGTGGAAGGGAGGATGAAAATCCAGGACATGAGGAGGGTGGAAGGGAGGATGAAAATACAGGACATGAGGAGGGTGGAAGGGAGGATGAAAATCCAGGACATGAGGAGGGTGGAAGGGAGATGAAAATCCAGGACATGAGGAGGGTGGAAGGGAGGATGAAAATCCAGGACATGAGGAGGGTGGAAGGGAGGATGAAAATACAGGACATGAGGAGGGTGGAAGGGAGGATGAAAATACAGAACATGAGGAGGGTGGAAGGGAGGATGAAAATCCAGGACATGAGGAGGGTGGAAGGGAGATGAAAATCCAGGACATGAGGAGGGTGGAAGGGAGGATGAAAATACAGGACATGAGGAGGGTGGAAGGGAGGATGAAAATACAGAACATGAGGAGGATGGAAGGGAGGATGAAAATCCAGGACATGAGGAGGGTGGAAGGGAGGGTGAAAATCCAGGACATGAGGAGGGTGGAAGGGAGGGTGAAAATCCAGGACATGAGGAGGGTGGAAGGGAGGATGAAAATCCAGGACATGAGGAGGGTGGAAGGGAGGGTGAAAATCCAGGACATGTGGAGGGTGGAAGGGAGGATGACAATACAGGACATGAGGAATATTGAAATATTAAGGATGATTCGAATCAAATGCTACCGATTAAGTTACCTGGCAATTCGAGAACAAATAAAACTCGAACGGGAAATCGGTAGAGCGAATACTTTCACTTATATCGCGTTGTATATTTCAAGATAATTAAATTATACATATTTAGACACTAGTTTAATGTAAATCGGATAAAAATTTACCACAATATAGAAAACAAGCGTTTTTGGCCTTTTCGTTACCTTGACTTGACCTTTGATCCAATCACTTCCAAGATCTAATTAAATTGTTCTTGGATCAAGATCAATTATACTACCAAATTGCACGATATTAGGTCTAATATTTTTGAGTCACGCGAATCACAAACGCACAGACAGTCATGCAAACAAATAAATACACAAACCTGGGTAATTACATCACTATATAATGTAAATGACAAGATAGACAATTGAATTATACACATTCTGGCACTAGTTTTATGCAAATCAGATATACATTGACCACGATATAACAAAAACAGGTTTTTGCCCTTTTCGTTACCTTGACTTTCCAATCACTAAAAAAAAAAAAAAAAAAAAAAAAAAAAAAAAAAAAAAATTGTCCTTGGATCATACCACCAAATTGCATGAAATTAGGTCTAATAGTTGCTAACTTAGACGAATCACAAACACAAAGAGACATGCACATAAATACACACACAAGGGTAATGCCATCACTATTTCATGTTGTATATCACGAGAGAGAAAATTGAATTATGCACATTTTGGCACTAGTTTTATGCAAATCAGATAAAAATGGGCCACGATGTGGCAAAAAGACGTTTTCGACCTTTTAGTGATCTTGGCCTTGACTTTTGACCTAATCACTCACAAAATCTAATTGAATTGTCCTTGGGTCATGGCCAATCATTCCATTAAACTTCATGATTTGGTCAAAGAGTTTTTGAGTTATGCAAATGACAACCACACAGACAGACATACAAACAAATAAATACACAAACAAGGGTAATGACATCACTATGTCATGTATATTACAAGCTAGGGCTTGGCTTCTGCCATCATCATCTTTTTTTACATCTTTTCCCACTTCTATGTGGGGTCGATGTTTCTTGTCAGCTTTCTCCATCTACCTCTGTCCCACACCTCATCACCGGTTAATCCCTTTGATCGAAGGTCATCCTTGATACAGCCCACCCACCTTCACTTTGGTTTCCCTCTCCTTCTCGTTCCCTGTAATTGGCTTCTGCCATATAACTCGAAAAAAAAAATTGACCACCATTTAGCCAAAATAACTATTTTCTTTAATATTTCGTGGCATTGGCCTCTACCTTTCAACTCAACCACTCCCAAAATCAAGACCAATCATCACACCAAATTTCATGAGATTCCGTCTCATAGTTTTTGAGTTTTATGATTCGTTTACTTTTTAACTTTTTCGTGACTTTGCCCTTGACTTTTTACCCAATCACTCCCAAAATCTAATCAAATTGTTTTTGGATCATTACCAATCATCCCATTACTTTTCATGAGATTCGGTCAAATAGTTTTTGAGTTAGGTAAATTACAAACACACAGAGACAAAACCTATCAAAACATAACATTCGCCACAACGAGGATAGGCGAAAATAACTAGATGGTATGGAAGTCAATGGTTCCACCAGGTAAATCAGGAAATGTAGTTTGGACCTTGCCTATCGATTTAATGTAAGATAGACATTTTCATTATCTCTTAATGGCCTATTACATCAAAACATTAACTGACAGAGTAAGTTTTAGCATATGTTAATGTATGTATATATATATATATATATATATATATATATATATATATATATATATATATATATATATATATATATATATATATATATATATATATATATATATATATATATATATATATATACACACACAAGAATATTTACTTGTATATGAATACTGTATATTCAAATAAATATATGTGTATTACATATACATGCATATCTAAATATAGTAATATATTTATATTCATATATATGATGTACACACACGTGCATATATATGGGTAGTAGGTTGGCCTGGGCACCTGCCGCCCGTTGAGATACTACCGCTAGAGAGTTATGGGGTCCTTTGACTGGCCAGACAGTACTACATAGGACCCTTCTCTCTGGTTACGGTTCTTTCCCTTTGCCTGCACAGACACCGAATAGTCTGGCTTATCCTTTACAGATTCCCCTCTGTCCTCATACACCTGACAACACTGTGATTACTATACAATTCTCCTTCACCCAAGGGGTTAACTACTGCACTGTAATTGTTCAGTGGCTACTTTCCTCTTGGTAAGGGTAGAAGAGACTCTTTAGCTATGGTAAGCAGCTCTTCTAGGAGAAGGACACTCCAAAATCAAACCATTGTTCTCTATTCTTGGGTAGTGCCATAGTCTCTGTACCATGGTCTTACACTGCCTTGGATTAGAGTTCTCTTGCTTGAGGGTACACTCGGGCACACTTTTCTATCTAGATTCTATTCCTCTTTTTCTGTTAAAGTTTTTATAGTTTAAATAGGAAATATTTATTTTAATATTGTTACTATTCCTAAAATATTTAATTTTTCCTTATTTCCTTTCCTTACTGGGCTATTTTCCCTGTTGGGGCCCCTGGGTTTGTAGCATCCTGCTTTTCCAACTAGGGTTGTAGCTTAGCATTTAATAATATATATATATATATATATATATATATATATATATATATATATATATATATATATATATATATATATATATATATATAAGATCAATAGAAGAAAGACAGATGATAAGAACGGAGTTTGCAATGCAAGATGAAATATCATTGGAAGGAAAAGGGATTAAGGAGGTAAAATCATTCAAGTATTTAAGAACTCTTATCTCCAATACAGGGTCTTTGGAATTAGAGTTTAGTGAAAGATTGAAAAAATGCAAATTAAATAAAGATTAGGCTCTGTAAAATTTGGAAATCAAATCGCTTGAAATTACATATAAAAATCAGACTATATATCAGTTTGGTGAGATAGGTGTTACTCTATGAAACAATCTCCAATAGATTTAGTAGATTAGAAAACTAAGCCCTCAGAAGGATATTGGGAGTTATGTGGCAGGACAGGATTAGAAAAACTATAAGAGAGATTACTCAAGTGCCATAAGTGGATGAGATCATGATGAGGGGCAGAAGGAGATGGATTGGGCATGCTCTTCGCACTCCCCAAGAGAGATGAATTCACCAAACGTTCAGCTGGGCTCCATGAGGCTCTAAAAGATTTGGAAGCCACAGGCCTACATGGCTGAAGACTGAAGCGCGAAGTAGGAAATGAGGAATGGCGAAATATTGAATTAAAAGTTCAAGATAGAGACGACCCACGAAATCTAACTGAGGCCCTATGCGTCAATAGACGTAGGAGATGATGATGATGAATGAATATATATATATATATATATATATATATATATATATATATATATATATATATATATATATATATATATATATACATATATACATATATACATATATACATATAAATACATATATATACATATATATACATATAAATACATATATATACATATATATATACATATATATGAATATATATACATATGAATATATATATATATATATATATATATATATATATATATATATATATATATATATATATATATATATATATATACATATATATATATATATCATAACAGTATTGACCACAATATATTTTAAGGATAAATGTTCTGTGATCGTTACAGCGATTTTGATATTCTTACACTAACAATTGATAAAGTTATTTCTATCCTAAATATTCATTACTATCCCTCTCAAAAAAATACTAATCGAATTTTAAGCGGTAAATAGGATCTTCCTGACAAAACAAATGTACAAAATAAAATGGGCAAATAAAAAAAATACTAATCAAATTTTAACAGGTAGTGGATTTCCTGAAAAAAATGTACGAAATATTTTGGTGTGAAATATTATCTATGATTTTATTTGATGATGACCAAATTACTCCTCAATATTTGAGTCACCAGGAGACTTCCTACAATCCCAAATTGGAAAGAAAATTTAAGTTTACCCAAGTGAACAGGCATATTCTATTTTTTTTTTCTTTCTTTTCTGTACACAATACTTCATTCTTTAATATCAGTTCCATCAAAAGAGCGCTAAAGTTCAGCTAAACTCACAATGAATCATTACAATTATAGCTACCGATATGATTTGTAGAATCTTCTTGGAATTTTGAAGAAATTCAAAGGAAAAGTGATGGAAGAGCACTTGCTCCAGTGGAAGCTATTCTCAG
>NC_090731.1:26439371-26444371 GCF_036898095.1 Palaemon carinicauda | reverse complement strand
AAAACTGTAAATGGAATATGTTTTTGAGGATATAAAAAGGGAAACTAAATTGGATTATAATTATGTTTCCTTTTGGTTATAGAAAGGGTGGTACCTGTCTTTTTTATAGTTATCCGACATCCTAACGATTGGATGATTTTAAAATCAATTTGTAATTGGATTTGTTATTAGACACATCAAGGGAGATAATTCTCGGTACTCAAGTGTAAAATGAGATCAAACAGAACTAACATCAAATAAAATCTGAGATACTAAAATGAACGCTGAAAATGAGACAAACTGAATTATACATTTGCGAAAAAACTTTCCTGGTAAACTTATGATTTTATGAACAGTATATGGTTAAAATCATAAAAAAGAGGATTATGTGTTATTACTGAATTCATTGATTTCAGACAAAAGTGGGGAATGAAATTTAACGTTCCTAATTTCCGTAAAAAGATTTTTGCTGTTTTTCAATTCGGAATAAGGCAGTTAGTACTAATATAAAGCAATATAAGTTATTACTTATTTTTACTAACACATGTTCTAAATCTTTCATCTTGTACAGATAGTCCAGACATTGAAAAAGCTAAATTCCTTCATGTTATTGGTATCCCTACCCTATTGCGATGACCATCTTCGTTAAAACAATATCTATGGTATCACATCTACAAATATCTATAAATTTGTTTTTTGTGAACCCGGAAACAATAGAAAATTACAATATAGCTACATTTATAGTTATTATGTCATTAAGAAATTTAATAAGAAAGAAAAATAATCTCGTGGCTATTCATATGCTATGGAGTAACAGAAAAAAATAGGCTTATTCATAATAAATTAGATAAAGTAGCGAAGAGTAAAATGAAAAATGGCTAATGACAAAAATAAATGAGAGTAGGTGAACAAGAAGAATGTTGATAGGAAAACAATGCTCATACTGAAACAGAGAAAATATTTCACGAACAGATGAATAAAATAAAAATATGAAAATGAATAATTCTATGACAAGTAAATACTGAACTCACTTAACGTAGTTGGTATTTTTGGAAATCTCATGAATGTGGATCATAATGATGGAAGACTTGAAAGGGTTAGGGTATGGATAAGAATAGTCTAGGAAGTTATTAGTAACGATGGACGAAGGTTAATAAGAGGGTGAAGAACGGAAATACAATGGAGAGTTGATGGGATTATAAGTGAGATACTGTATTACGGGGTTAAACGAATGATTGAGTGGCCGTGTAGGGCTAATAAGGTAGGCCTTGATGAGAGAAAGGTTCCAAAGGAATGGGGCTATGGGTGTAATTTATATGATTATTAGATGTTCGAGCTGAAGTGGGGAGACATTACACCTCTATTAACTTCAACTCTGGCTGTTAGATAGTTT
The DNA here is from genome assembly GCF_036898095.1 of Palaemon carinicauda. NCBI lineage: Eukaryota > Metazoa > Arthropoda > Malacostraca > Decapoda > Palaemonidae > Palaemon > Palaemon carinicauda. The sequence continues at coordinate 26,442,999 of NC_090731.1, read as the reverse complement.
AATTATTAATGTAAATGAGCATACTATAAATTTCAACTAGGTTTTTTTCCATATCTAAAGTCCATTTTTCTAGGTTACATATAAAAATAAGGGACATATTCTATTTTTTTTTTTTTTTATCAACTAGTGAACTTCCGCATCGAATGAAAATTATAAAAAAGGCAAACTATCAAACCTAAAAACATCGTAAGTACTGGATGATTTTGAGAAATTTGTAAATTCTATTATGCATACTTCTAGGAAAATAACATTAATCCTGTTATATATATTCTATATATCAATAACTAAGCTGCTGATAAAACTGTTACTAAGAAACATGAATCTATTTGTAAATATCCTAGATATAATGTTCCTGAGAAGAATAAAAGAATAGTGGCGCCCATTGGTATTTAGAAAAACTATTGCCTATTTCACCAAACACCCAACTATTTTAGTAAAATACATAATACTTATAAGTGAAGCATATGATGAAAAACAAGCTGAGAATTTTAACCATGGCTCTGATTATGCCAGGTTCTTTCATTCATAATTACGAGCTTAGCTAGAAATAAGCAATACCAACAACAACAACAACAATAATAACAATAATAATAATAACAATAATAATAATAATAATAATAATAACAATAATAATAATAATAACAATAACAATAATAATAACAATAACAATAACGATAATAATAATAATAATAATAATAATAATAATTATAATAATAATAATAATAATAATTATAAAACAATAAAAATATAAATAAAAACAACAACAATGTAATAATAATAATAATAATAATAATAATAATAATAATAATAATAATAATAATAATAATAATAATAATAATCAATCTGAATTTACAAAGCAGTAATGCAGGTCAAACCAGAAAATTTTAAACGAGAATATAACAAATAAAAATGTAAAATAATGATTGAAAAAAAAAAAATATTCACCAAAAACCAAATTAGGCAAAGATGCAGCAGCCTATAGACTATTGAGTGGCCCTGGGTAACTGTTCGTCAACTGGGGGCCTCATTTAAATACATCTACGTGAGAGAGAGACTAATGATAATATATATGCAAAAAGCATTGCTTGCCCAATACTGTACATTGAATTTTCTTGCAATTCTCCCGTTTTATCTATCTTGGTATGAAAAAGAAAATTGCTTGCCCAATATGTATTGAATTTTCTTGCAAGTCTCCCATGTTTTATCTATCTTGGTAGGAAAAAAAACATTGCTTGCCCAATATGTATTGAATTTTCTTGCAAGTCTCCCATGTTTTATCTATCTTGGTAGAAAAAAAGATTGCTTGCCCAATATGTATTGAATTTTCTTGCAAGTCTCCCATGTTTTATCTATCTTGGTAGGAAAAAAATTGCTTGCCCAATATGTATTGAATTTTCTTGCAATTCTCCCATGTTTTATCTATCTTGGTAGGAAAATAACATTGCTTGCCCAATATGTATTGAATTTTCTTGCCAGTCTCCCATGTTTTATCTATCTTAGTATGAAAAAAAAAACAATGCTTGCCCAATATATGTAGAATTTTCTGGCATTTCTCCCATGTTTTATCTATCTTGGTATGAAAAAAAACATTGCTTGCCTAATATGTATTGAATTTTCTTGCAAGTCTCCCATGTTTTATTTATCTTGGTAGGAAAAAAAGTTGTTTGCCCAATATATATTGAATTTTCTTGCAAGTCTCCCATGTTTTATCTATCTTGGTATGAAAAAAAAAAAAAACATTGCTTGCCCAATATGTATTGAATTTTCTTGCAAGTCTCCCATGTTTTATTTATCTTGGTAGGAAAAAAAATTGTTTGCCCAATATATATTGAATTTTCTTGCAAGTCTCCCATGTTTTATCTATCTTGGTATGAAAAGAAAAACATTGCTTGCCCAATATGTATTGAATTTTCTTGCAAGTCTCCCATGTTTTATCTATCTTGGTATGAAAAGAAAAACATTGCTTGCCCAATTTATATTGAATTTTCTTGCAATTCTCCCATGTTTTATCTATCTTGGTAGGAAAATAACATTGCTTGCCCAATATGTATTGAATTTTCTTGCAAGTCTCCCATGTTTTATCTATCTTGGTATGAAAAGAAAAACATTGCTTGCCCAATTTATATTGAATTTTCTTGCAATTCTCCCATGTTTTATCTATCTTGGTAGGAAAATAACATTGCTTGCCCAATATGTATTGCATTTTCTTGCAAGTCTCCCATGTTTTATCTATCTTGGTATGAAAAGAAAAACATTGCTTGCCCAATTTATATTGAATTTTCTTGCAATTCTCCCATGTTTTATCTATCTTGGTAGGAAAATAACATTGCTTGCCCAATATGTATTGAATTTTCTTGCAAGTCTCCCATGTTTTATCAATCTTGGTATGAAAAGAAAAACATTGCTTGCCCAATATATATTGAATTTTCTTGCAATTCTCCCATGTTTTATCTATCTTGGTAGGAAAATAACATTGCTTGCCCAATATGTATTGAATTTTCTTTCAAGTCTCCCATGTTTTACCTATCTTGGTATGAAAAGAAAAACATTGCTTGCCCAATTTATATTGAATTTTCTTGCAATTCTCCCATGTTTTATCTATCTTGGTAGGAAAATAACATTGATTGCCCAATATGTATTGAATTTTCTTGCAAGTCTCCCATGTTTTATCTATCTTAGTATGAAAAAAAAAACAATGCTTGCCCAATATATATTGAATTTTCTGGCATTTCTCCCATGTTTTATCTATCTTGGTATAAAAAAAAAACATTGCTTACCCAATATATATTGAATTTTCTTGTAATTCTCCCATGTTTTATCTATCTTGGTATGGAAGTTTTACATAAAACGGACATCTTTCATTATTTCCTAATGATGATTACTACTATAGATATATAGAGCTTCAGTAAGCTATAAAGTCTTGAGGGTCGCACATCTACACATCAAGGGCCACAGGTTGCCCATGCCTGTATAGAGCTTCAAAATCTCAAATCCCTATGCCCAACCTTCTTTAATCCATACCCATACCCCTTCCAGAAACCCTTTTCGATTCCTCGCAAAAACGTGATCGGCTGAACCACCGGCTGAAAGTAGGTGTGTGGACCACCCACGAAACTTTTAGCTATCCCGTGGCGGTCTCAACTGACCTGTGTGTTACTGAAGACAAGGAGTGGTCGATTCATGGACATAGCCCGCTTGACCTTGTACGCGTGCGATGCGTGTGTCATTTGCCAAGACACGTCTTCCTATTGTTACAGAAATTAAATTATAAAAATCCACCACTTCTCCTTGTATATGCTCATTTGCCTTGTTGTTGTTGTCGTTACTAACTAAGTTACAACCCTAGTTGGAAAAGTAGGATAGTGTAAGCCCAAGGATTCCAACAAGGGAAAATAGCCCAATGAAGCAAATAAAAAAAACTACAAGAGGTAATGGAAAATAAAAACAGTAATATTAAAATATATCATTCATAAAAAAATATAAAAGACTTTTGTCATCCTGGTAAACATAAAAACATATGCTGCAAATTTCAACTTTTAGTACAATAGTAAAGACGTACCGCATTATACTATTTATTTTTAATTCTTGTATTAAAATTTTGGAAATTACAGATCAAATATTATTTCGT
>NC_090731.1:26429371-26431871 GCF_036898095.1 Palaemon carinicauda | reverse complement strand
CCTATTCAATGTAGGGCTTGATGGCCCACTATATAGGATTACTGTTCTCTTACTTGAGGGTACATTCGGGCACATTATTCTATCTAATTTCTCCCTCTCTTATTTTGTTAGTTTTGTAGTTTATATGAATAATATTTATTTTAATATTGTTACTGTTCTTAGATTATCTAACTTTTCCTTGTTTCCTTTCTCACTGGGATATTTTCCCTGTTTGAGCCCCTGGGCTTATAGCATCCTGCTTTTCCAACAGGGATTGTAGCTTAGAAAATAATAATAAATAATAAATAATATTAATATTAATAATAATATTAATAATAACAATAATAATAATAACAATAATAATAACAATAATAATAACAATATTAATAAATAATAATGAATAGTAATAAATAATAATAATAAATACTACTACTACTACTACTACTACTACTACTACTACTACTACTACTAATAATAATAATAATAATAATAATAATAATAATAATAATAATAACGTCAGCGATCAGCCAATTAAGCACCAGAATTCCAACAATTCCAACTCTATTGGCTTGTTATCTACCGCAATTGAAATCGCCATTTCATAGTGCGTTCTTCTTCGCCTTATTCCCCTTTCTATATGAAATCGCCGTTTCGAGTGAGCCTTTTCCATCTATTTCTGTCTTCTGTCTCTGCTTCATCTATTCCCTTCTCCCTTCTACCTTGAATTTCAATTCTTTATATGATCCTCCACCCTCCTCAGATGTCCATCCCATCTCATTTCATTGTTTTTGTGAACCACAAAATACGGATTAGGTGGACCAAAAACCTTACTTACCAACCCATCCTATTAATTAGATCAGTTTATTTACTGAGACACTTTTTTACACCTAAAAAATATATTTTTCTGATTACACACACGAGACAATAAAAATGAAAAATTTATGATATGGAAAAATCGGTTAATTTATTGAATGCTATCCGATAAACACCTTATAATTCCCAAACTTTTGTTTAAGTTTAGAATATTTTTCCCAATCCATTGAATTTTTTTCTCTGCTATTAAAAGACAATATTAAGCATATTCGGGTTAATTTCTGATCTTTATTTCTGTCCTCCCATTCTTCTTTGGATTTACGCTCTATCTTTTCAGTTTACAATTCATAGAATATCTCTCTCTCTCTCTCTCTCTCTCTCTCTCTCTCTCTCTCTCTCTCTCTCTCTCTCTCTCTCTCTCTCTCTCTCTCTCTCTCTCCTTCCTTTATACACAAACAAAAGAATAAATAATCAGCCGCTCCCCGTGATAATGATACAGGCACACCTATGCCTCTTGTGGCATCCGAGGAATATCTGCAAAAGTGTCTGGATGATACAAAACTTGTTTATTGTACTGTATATGAACGGCATTTGAATCCATGACGACCGAATAATCAAATTCTATTTATAAGGTAATTTTTCTTTATTTTTTTTTTTTTCGATTGAAGGTTTGGGTGGGACTCAAGACCTTCGATTCTAATGTCTTGAGGTTGAGAATTTGTTGTAGGAGATAATGTCGAACTCCAACTCTTGATGCTAATGGAAAAGAATATCAGTAAAAATAATTCAGAGTGGAATACATTGATAAGTGGATTATTCTACATAATCATGGGATTGCATCAAATCTATAAGTGTTGATTTTAAAAACAACAACAACAACGGTAATAATAATAATAATAATAATAATAATAATAATAACAACAATAATAACAATAACAATAACAACAATAATAATAATAATAATAATAATAATAATAACAATAATAATAATAATTATGATAATAACACTAATAACAATAACAAGAGCAACAACAAAAACAATAACACTAATAATAATAAAAATAATGATAATAATAATAATAATAATAATAATAATAATAATAATAATAATAATATTACATAAACCAACATATAAAAATTGAGTTAGATAACATAAGTTTACCAATAAGTAACTGAGATACTGTAAACATATGCAAGTGCAATTTCTCCAGTTTCCAAATTCAGAACATTGAGTATCCTATAAACTATTTTGTTAACTAGCCATGACAAAAGATAATATCATTATCCAAAGGACCAAATCCTGCGTAGGCATATAACTCTACTTATGCATGACATTTCAACTTTTATTTATCACCTATAACTAATTGACTACGATTTTCATGGCGTTATATCCAGGGTCATTTATTTTACAAAATTTCGCAACAATATTTGTATATCTTATTGTGTTTGTACTACGATTAATGATATAATTGCCATGGCAATATATTTATTGTCTGTTCATTCAAGGCCCATAGTTCCACAAGAGGAACAAGTTTGACGAATCTTATACAAGTCCAAGTCTTTTAAAAAATATCTTTTGCAATATATTTTGAGTAAAATTTGAACCGTAATCGAAATTAATTCATAGTCTTGCTTTAATAAACAAAAATGCAGTTTTCATTAGTCAACTGCAAGTAGTGCAAGTAGCCGACTTTCCTTACCAAATGTG
>NC_090731.1:26414371-26421871 GCF_036898095.1 Palaemon carinicauda | reverse complement strand
TATCATTATCATTATCATTATGATTGTCATTATCATTATCATTACCATTATTATTTGCTAAGCTACAACCCTAGTTGGAAAAGCAGGATGCTATAAGCCCAGGGGCTCCAACAGCGAAAATAGCTCAGTCAGGAAAGGAAACGAAGAAAATAAAATATTTTAAGAAGCGCACCAAAATTAAAATGAATAGCTCCTATACAAACTATAAAAACTTTACCAAAAAAGAGGAAGAGAATTAAGATAGAATTGTGTGCCTGAGTGCACCCTCAAGCAAGAGAACTCTAACCCAAGACAGTGGAAGACCATGGTAAAGAAGTTAGGGCACTACCCAAGAGTAGAGAACAATGGTTTGATTTTGGAGTATCCTTCTCCTAGAAGAGCTTCTTACCATAGCTAAAAGAGTATCTTCTACCCTTAAAAAGAGGAAAGTGGCCACTGAACAATTACAGTGCAGTAAGAAGAATAGTTTGGTAATCTCAGTGTTGTCAGGTATATGAGGAGGAGAAGGAGAATATGTAAAGAATAGGCCAGACTATTCGGTGTGTGTGTGTGTGTGTGTGTGTGTGTGTGTGTGTGTATGTGTGTGTGTAGGCAAAGGGAAAATGAACTGTAACCAAAGAAAAGGATCCAATGTACTACTGTCTGGCTAGTCAAAAGACCCCATAACTCTCTAGCGGTAGTATCTCAACGAGTGGCTGGTGCCCCGGCCAACCTGCTACCTGGTGGGACACATTTATTTATTTATATATATATATATATATATATATATATATATATATATATATATATATATATATGTGTGTGTGTGTGTATATATATATATATTTATATATATATATATTTATATATATATATATATATATATATATATATATATATATATATATATATATATATATATAGAGAGAGAGAGAGAGAGAGAGAGAGAGAGAGAGAGAGAGAGAGAGAGAGAGAGAGAGAGAGGAGAGAGAGAGAGAGAGAGAGAGACATATATATATATATATATATATATATATATATATATATATATATATATATATATATATATATATATATATATATATATATATATATAATAACAATAATAATAATAATAACAATAATAATAATAATAATAATAATGATAATAAAAATAATGATAATAATAATAATGATAATAATAATAAATAATAATAATAAATAATAACAATAATAATAAATAATAATAAATAATCAATAAATAATAATAAATAATAAAAATAATAATAATAATAATAATAATAATAATAATAATAATAATAATAATAATAATAACAATAACAATAATAAGCTAGTTGCAACTTGAAAAGTTACGGAAAAAATAACGATAGGAATGACACTGGGAGACAAAGTGAGCAATATGGATACGAGAACTAAAGTAGAGGATATTCTAACTACATGTAAGAAAATGAAATTGAGATAGACAAGACATATAATGAGAATGATAGATAATAGATGGGCATAAACAATAACAGAATGAGTTCCTAGAAATTGCAAAATAAGCAGGGGAAGAAAGATAAGCCGATGGATTGACGAACTAATAGAATTTGCGAGTTAGCTATAGACTGGCATATGAAGAGCATAACAGACGCCAGTAGAAAAACATGCCTGAGGACTTTGTTTTGCAGTGTACTAGTTACGGCTGTAGTCTTACTGAAGCTTTAAAATACAAGATAGTTACAACCCAAATAGCAATGGAAAGAATAATTACGGGAACAACACTGAGATAGAGAGTGAAGATATTCTATCAACATGTAAAAAAGAGAAATTGAAATAGACAAGACATATAATGAAAATTACAGATATTATATGGACATTTAGAACAACAGAATGGGTCGCTGGAAATGGGAAAAAAAGCAGGGGAATGAATAGAAGACGATGTATTGGCGAACTAAGAAAATTTGCAGATATAGACTGGAACACAAAAGTCATAAACAGATGAGAGTTGAATGGCATGTCTGAGGCGTTTGTCCTGCAGTGTACTAGATACGGCTGATGATAATGATACATATGTATGTATGTATGTATGTATTTATTATTATTATTATTATTACTTGCTAAGCTACAACCCTAGTTGGAAAAGCAGGATGCTATAAGCCCAGGGCTCCAACAGGGAAAATAGCCCAGTGAGGAAAGGAAACAAGGAAAAATAAAATATTTCAAGAAGAGTAACAACATTGAAATAAATATCTCCTATATGAATTATATAAACTTTAACAAAACAAGAGGAAGAGAAATAAGATAGAATAGTGTGCCCAAGTGTACCCTCAAGCAAGAGATCTCTAACCCAAGACAGTGGAAGACCACGGTACAGAGGCTATGGCACTACCCAAGACTAAAGAACAATGGTTTGATTTTGGAGTGTCCTTCACCTAGAAGAGCTGCTTACCATAGCTAAAGAGTATATATATATATATATATATATATATATATATATATATATATATATATATATATATATATATATATGTAATGATGATACATATGTATGTATGTATATATATACTGTATGTGTATATATGCATATATACATACACATATTCATACATCATATATATATATATATATATATATATATATATATATATATATATATATATATATATATATACATATATATATATATATATATATATACATATATACATATTTTAAATTTAACTGTAAATCCTTTTGCTCGTTGATATGGAGACCCTAATATTCTAATCTATTTATTTCAGAAAGTAAATTCCGTACGATATGTCTTTAGTTTATTGTGTTTGTACAAGTTTCAAGAGAACAGAACTCTTTTCACCATCTGTGGATAAACATTCAACTCTACCTATTGACTACTGATATGTTAATACGATTCTCGATGTCATTTAAAAGGTATCATACATTGAAAAGCTTGGAAACAGAAAAAAAAAAACATTCATTATAAAACTTCTTTAAATACTGAGCTAAACAATTAACATTCGTTACCATCGTTGTCATTATCAAAATATTCGCCTTTATATTTATATGCATCAAACGATGTTCACTATAACTAAATATTTATTACAATGTATGGTACTTTTATATCAAAAATAAATTTTTCCATGTCTTATCAGATTGGTTATACCGCTATCTGTACAACCATTGGATATGTTTACCACAGCTCTTTTTGTTGACATTTTTGTAATTTGTAGTAATTAGTTATATTCATTATCTTTAAAAGTAATACTAAATTTCTACCTCCTTTTAGGGTTGTACATTAGTGTCTTCAAAAAAGTAGCAAGGGATCTAGTATGCTAGTCAAGAAATGACATGAAAGGAAATCAGAAAGTTACTTTTGCTCAGCTTCTCAGTATATAGGTAGAAATAATATCGTGAAGTACAAAATTTAAAACTCAAAATAGGATATTAAATCTACAGTACTCAAATGCTGGGCAAGGGTGTTACCAATTAAGATACAGAAACCATCAAAGAAATCATAAAAAAAAAATACTATTGCACTTTCAGTGGGTAAGTATAAATTAGGAGACATTTATATCTAGCCAGAATATGAAGGAGAAATACATAACGTCTTTTATAACAGTAAAAGCTATAGAAGTGGCGTATACAATTCATATTTCTTTTGTTTCTAAAGAGGTCATGAAACCAGAAAGCTAAAACTAGTTTATTGCTACGAGCCATATAGTCACAATAAGAAATAACAATGAAAAAACATCATAAATTGTGAAGAAATATTATCATAATGAATCATGAAACAAAGACTGGAGAGAGAGAGAGAGAGAGAGAGAGAGAGAGAGAGAGAGAGAGAGAGAGAGAGAGAGAGAGAGAGAGAGAAAGCAGTAATAAAAGTTTATAGCTTTCTATTTCAAGAAAAGAAAAATCTATTTGATTGAGACTCTTGAGGTTGATGAAATTTACTTATATGCAACGAAGATATTTCTGTGCATGGTTTGGGTAAGTGTGTGTTTGAGAGAGAGAGAGAGAGAGAGAGAGAGAGAGAGAGAGAGAGAGAGAGAGAGAGAGACCTTCTCTCATGCCCTTTGAAACAGCGTCGCTTATTAGTGGTTTTGTTTAATGAGAGAGACGTGAGTGTGATGGCCAGAGCCTGTCTGTCCATGCAGAGGGCCATACGTCATGCCGACTTGCACGAAAGATGAGATATAACACTTCCGTGCTTATCTCGCCGATAAATCACCTGCACATGAGCAACTTCAACGATAAGGAACTTTCTTATTGATTTTCTCTTCCATTTACTTGTTTCACATTGGCGGTCAACCCATGGCTTTGTATTCGTTATGACTTTTGCTAAATTCCATGTCGCAAACGCTGGCTGTATAATTATGGCGAATGCGCGCATCTATAGCCTCTGTGCCATGGTCTTCCACTGTTTTGGGGAGAGATAGAGTTCTATGACTTGAGGGTACGTACACTAGGACACTATTTTATTTGTTTCCTTATTTCCTTTCCTCACTGGGTTATTTTCCCTGTTGTGGCCCTTGGGCTTATAGCATCTTGCTTTTCAAACTAGGGTTGTAGCTTACCAAATAATGAAAATAATAATAATAATAATAATAATAATAATAATAATAATAATAATAATAATAATTATAATAATGATGATGATAATAACAACTAGCTGAACTCTGGACGGATATTGTTTAGGAGATTGGGATTGTCCCTTGTCGATATCTCTTACAAACACGGAGTTCACTGTAATGTTGCTACATTTAACATTATATTTAAGAAGGCTACATGATAGCTGTGTCTTTTCGATTGTAGATATTAACCTAGAATTTGGCAGGAACAGAGAATCTACGTTTCCCCTCAATCCCTGAAATTTTAATTTGGATATGTGAATTATTCTAAGAACAATTTATTCCACCTCCAAAAATAACCTTTCAACCCATAACAAAATAAACATATGCTGTGGCTTTTCTGTGGCAGATATCAAACAGGAACAATGCTATAGACAAAGTAAATATCAATCCAATAAATCCCTGGAAATTTCATTTAGATATGCAAAGTATTTTACGAGGTTTACGGCACCGCCGAAAATCGGCCTCCTGCGGATACCGAAAAATGGCTACTGTAACATTTCTATGGCAAGTATCCATACGAAAATTAGTATAAATATAGTTCACATAACACCCATCACACGCTGTGAAAATTAATAGGATATCTGTAAAACTCTAGATGTAATTTGAGGTTCCTCGATGATTTTTTAGCTAAAAATCGTCACTTACGAACATGAGTGATAGCCAGAGCAGTCTTATACCAGGCATGAACAGGAAAATTGGCAGGAACGACGCTTATATATACCTAAATAATTCATAAAAAATTTCATTTGAATATATTTATTGGTATAGGAGTTATTGACCCCGCCGCCAAAAATATCAGCTGAATTATTCAAGGAACAATATTTACTCCATCGCCATAAATAACCATTCAACACATACCGAAATAAAATTTTGCAGTGTCTTTTCTATGAACATGAAAATTGGTATGGACAAAGTAAATAGCCTCCCCATAAACCCCTGGAAATTTCATTTAGATATGTGAAGAATTCTACAAGTAATTTACGGCTCCGCCAAAAATGAGCCTCCTGCAGAAATCGAAAAATGGGCTACTGTAACTTTTCTATGACAGGTATCAATGCGAAAATTGGTATGAATGTAGTTCAAATAACACCCATCAAACCCTCGTGAAAATCATTTGGATATCTGTAAAACACTTGGAGTAGTTTGATCCTCCTCACTGATTTTTTTAACTAAAAGTCATCACTTATGAACAAAAGGGACAGCCAGGGAATGCCTATAGTAGGTATGACCATGAAAATTAGCAGAAACAAAGCTTAAATATTTCTGAATAATCCCTTCTGATTTCACTTGAATATATTTATGGTAACGGAGTTATTGACTCTACCGCTGTAAATATCAGCTGCTCCCCCCACAAACCTCGCTCCGAAATCTATGGTTAGGGAATGGATGTGCTTCGGGTTGGGGAGAGATATCGTAAAGAAAAAAAATGGTATTTCATATAAGGTTACTCACTTCGTTCACAATAATAATAATAATAATAATAATAATAATAATAATAATAATAATAAATAATAATAATAATAAATTGGCCAACCAATAGCTGTTTTTTTTTTTTTTTTTACGTTCTTCGCTGCAACAAACAGCTAGGTTTCTCGATAAATTCTCGTTTTACTATCTGCTGATGTTCTCTGGGCGTTAATGACTAAAAACTTCTTCCTAATCTGAATACAAAAGCGAGATGAGTGAAGCTTCTAATTGGCTGGTGTCGAGCTCTATACTGCTTGTTGTTAGAAATTTAGGAATTCCTTGCTTAAGTATAAACCAACATTTTCCAGAAACATTACCCATAGTTGGTATATATAAAAAAAAGATATTTTTCTAATTGACAGCCATGTTTTATCCAATCCGCTACTACAACAGACTTTGCAGGGTAGAAACAAGGTTATCATTAATATTTACTTAATAATAAAACATTTGTGTTTATACATGTTGTTTAACTGCAATATAAAAAGAATAAAAGATACTCAAAATAATAACTGGAGAGTGAGACCCACGATAAACATAAAAGTAGTATTATGTTTGAATAGTTCATAGGAAAATGAGTGATTAATTTCGTAGACAAAGACCTACCGAAAATAATATATAAAAAGTAGATTGAATGTTAATTATACTAAACGAAACGGTAAATATTATATCTGAACTATAATAGACAATGAAATGATGAAGAACTTGACAGGATAGTAAATAGAATGAGGAAATAGACTTGCAAAAGGGCAACCATAATTAAAAATGTGAAAATTGAGTCATCGATGCTTTTATATATATATATATATATATATATATATATATATATATATATATATATATATATATATATATATATATATATATATATATACATCTGTGTGTATATAAAATATAAACGGGCAACAGTTCCTACTAGAGTAAATATTTAGGGGGAAGTGATAACACCCTAAGACATTTTGACTTCTTAGGAAAACTTCACACTTAACCGTTTTGGTGCTGCCACAACCATTAAGAAAGATAAAAAGTAAGATACGTAATATTTCAATAGCATCATAACCAGCTAGTTACTTTTTAAATAATGTAATAGGAGACAATTTTGAAGGAATATCTTTTTGAAATTTATTTTTTTTACATACCCTCATATGCAACATAAGTAAAAAGTAACTGACATTCTTTCCTGCGCTCTGTATTATCAGAATATCTAAATCTAATGATAATGATATATCTGCTGGAACTAGAGAGGAGCCAATAGACTCCAGCGTAATAATTACAAGATTAGAAAAAAATAGATAAGCGGTAAATAGAGCGGGCTGAATAGCGCATGCGTGATAAAAAGAGATAATCTCGAATGCTTTTGATGATACGATTATTGGCAAGAAGATTTTGAACGATTGCCTTTTAATACTCAGTACAATATCTTTTCTTCTATTCCTCCCTCATATTC
>NC_090731.1:26411161-26413871 GCF_036898095.1 Palaemon carinicauda | reverse complement strand
AAGGATTACACGCAGCCCATACACATACACACACTGTACAAACACCCACAACAACAACAACAACAACAAATGAAGCCGTTTCTAGTGCACTGCAGGACAAAAGCCTCAGACATGTCCTTATTCATCATGTTTGGTGTTTGGACAATCATCATCACTACGCTGGCCAGTGCGGATTGCCGATGGTGGGAGAGTTTTGTCTGATCACTCACAGAAAAGCAACCTAATATGGCTGGGCCCTGACTAGTACGGCTTTGGTGATCATGTTTGTGTTTGGCTGTGTGTTTGTGTTTGTGTTTGTAGGTGTGCGTGTGCGTATGTGCATGAGAGCGTTGAGAGCTTGCGATTATCCAGTTTTCGAGTGTTACCTATTCAAGCTTCCAACCTTACCATTCCCAGCTGGTGTTCCGAGACAAGGAGTGCTAATCCTATGTCAATCTCCCCCTTGGCTGCGATTTACCATGGATCGGCTAACTACCAAATATCTACTACAACTACAATTTCTATTTCCGCAGATGTATACGCAATTACCTAAGAAATTGGTATAAACATGGAAATTTCCTAGAAAGCAGCGGCGGTAACAGACTTTTACAATCCTTATAAAGTATAAAAATGAATACTGGTTGTTTTAATTTTTTAATAAAAACGAATCTACGAATCTAGCTATCAACAATCCCTTTGGATAGGAGAGCCAATTATTTACCAATAAGATGATGTGTAATAAAGATAATTACGAGAGAGAGAGAGAGGAGAGAGAGAGAGAGAGAGAGAGAGAGAGAGGAGAGAGAGAGAGAGGAGAGAGAGAGAGAGAGGAGAGAGAGAGAGAGAGAGAATGTTGAAACAATATTTGTAAGTTTTGACCGCCGCTTCAGGTGAAGTGAATGTTTTCGTTTTCTTTGAAGTTTGCAAAAAGTTTCTAAAGCTCGAATTTATTGGAATCTCTCTATTTTGTGACTCCAAAAGCTGCCAACCCACTGAGCAAAATCAACACACACACAGTCACGAGTAAATACCGCTTTAAAATGTTAAATCAATACGTCATCAGAGTAACTACCACTTTAAAAAAGTTAAATCAAAGTAGAACAACTTTGTGATTCATTGAGAACAATCAATCATTAGTATAAACAGTGGGGTTGACTAAAAAGATCTTTCCTATTGCCTTAGTAGATATAAAAGATCTTAATACTTACGTATTATCTTGAGAGAAGTTTAAAAGTTCTATGGGACTGGAAAATGATCACATACCTGAAATTTACGAGAAAAATATTAGATTTTGAGATGCACTTGAGACATCCAAATTAAACGTGTTCCTTATGTATAATATATAATGAAATAGAGAATATAGGTATTTTTTGGTATCATTAACAAGGTTTAAATCTATAAATGTCGTGAAGGAGAACGAGTTGTTTACTATTTGGTGTGAATTGAAGCAAAGATTCATACTGCATATTGACTGACAAATCCCATAGATAGAAATTTGTTTGGCAAGAAAATTGAAAATCAGGATAAATAATTATCAATTCAGTTCTACAAAAATAGATGCAGGTTTTATTGATGTTCTTTAAATTGTCATAAGAAGCCATCACTATTTAGTTTACGGGAGACAAGATAAAGTCAACTATGCATGGTAGTTCTTTTCCAACTGCCAACTGAGATCTAAAAATATTTATTGAATACAACCAGGATTAGAATATCAAACATAAAAAGCTGAGATTTATAAATATTCATTGAATACAACCAGGATTAGAATATCAAATATAACAGGCTGATATTTATAAATATTTATTGAATACAACCCAGATTAGAACATCAAACATAACAAGGGTGATATTTATAAATATTTATTGAATACAACCAGGATTAGAATATCAAACATAAAAAGCTGATATTTAAAATTATTTTTTTGAATACAACCAGGATTAAAAATATTAGAAACAAACAAAATATCTTTATGAAGCAATTAGGAATATAATAAATTTAACTCATAAAAATATCCTCATGCCTATAGCCAGACCGTTACGCAGTAGAAAAAAGCATGCAAAGAAGACATTATCTGAAAGACAAAGCACGAATACCTTTAGGATACCCGCATATTTTCTTTTCTAGTATAACTTCTAAAAGGAATGAAACCAAACTCCGTCATATAAAGAAATTTCCTGCATAAAAAAATCTTTGCATGTATATTTATGCCTCCAGATCCTTAAAATATTCACCCAAAACAAATTTGCTCATGTATAACACTGATGAAAAATCTAGCTAAGCAGAATTATTATAGATTGAGGTAGTTTTTACCCTATATCATAACAAATTGTTGAAAGATAACACGCGTGGAATGCTAAATAAAAGTAATAATATTGAGCAATAACAAAGGGGGAAAAATATGAAAAAAAAAAACATTATGAAGCATTAATTAACATCAGATGAAAAAATCTGAATATGCAATATTTCATATAACATTAACGAATGAGAATACCGAATTGGTTATATACCATTGACAGGGAAATAAAATTTCCGAATAACAATTTGGCTATAAATTTCAAGTTATTTATCGATGAAAATCAAACCAAAGAAGTATTTGTCACTTGCTTCCACTAAAACTAGCTTCAAAAGATTCCCCTCCACTAGCAATAAATCGTAGGTTGGAATAATATTACAAGAATGAAGAAAAAGGAAAAAAAGAATCTTTCAGGAGCTAACTTACTCCAATTTCAGT
>NC_090731.1:26391161-26401161 GCF_036898095.1 Palaemon carinicauda | reverse complement strand
TAATAACTATAAAGGAATAAGAGATACGGAATGGTTATAGATACTGCTTTCAATTATTGTACTAACAATTCCATAAGAACTTGCTCTCTTTCATTATCATCGAAGGTGAAAAGCTCAGTTTGATTGAATTAAAATAGAATCAGCAATATCAATTACTAGTAATTTATCTTTGGTATAAAGGAATAAAAACCAACTGATCTTCGTGGGTGGCATCTTTAGGATTTCTCCCGTTTAATCATATAGTAATAGACTTTCAGTGTGTTACCCTGTGTTCGAAGATAGATTGTTTTGAATTAATCAGCCAAACAGACAATCAGTCGCTCAACAGATTAGCTAATAAAGCACAACGTAAATCGGATAATCAATCAAAACAATAATTAGCCGACTATACTTAGGATTCATAGTGCAAATGTTAATTTCTGATAATGACCTTTGATAACCCCAAGTATTTCTGTGGATTAGCTCAATGGTTTGTGGTATGGTAAGTAACGGGTAAATGAAACAGCTAAAATGATAAATAGAATGAGTAAACTTTTTACAGCAATTGAAAAAAATTAGTTACGCATCTGACCCAATAATCAGATGGTATCTCTGAATGAGGAATATCATTATATATATATATATATATATATATATATATATATATATATTATATATATATATATTATATATAGTATATATATATATATATATATATATATATATATATATATATACTGTATATTTTTTTCAAACACGTTAACGTACTTGCTTACAATTATATGGTACACAATCATTGTTGTTATTGCAGTTCATTCTAATAGTAAGGCTTTCTCCCTCATGAGGCTCAATACTACACAGTATTATAGAAGTTTTGTACCAGCTGTGACCTAATCAGGTAGTTGAATCGGTAGAACTTCAATAGCTCAAACTTGCAGTAAATATTTTTATGTTGAACAGGCTGACGTAAGTCTCTTTATAGTTTATATATGAAGATCTGTTTTAATATTGTCACTTTTCTTAAAATATCTTATTCTAATTGTTCATTACTTCTGACATAGTTTATTTCCTTTAATTAATGGATTATTTTTCCCTTTTAGAGCCCTTGGGCTTAAACCATCCTGCTTTTCATACTATGGTTGTAGCCAAGCTTAGCTCCGGTACTACTAATTACATATAGACGCTATTGTTATATTAAAAGAGAAATTTCCGAGATAAAAATTCAATACATCACTAGAGAGTAGCAAATTATTTATACAGAAGATATAAAGATGATAATATTTTCGCCTAACCTAAATAACTATATGTATCATGAAGAAAAATTAATGAGGAGCAAGTTACTCTTGCAAATGTAGGAAAACTACTCTAGAAATTTCAAAAAAAAAAAAAAAAAAATATAGAAAGACTAAACTGAATGTCACCTTGCCTCCAACTGTGCTTTCCTGATTTATTGAGGCAGAAGAAGCAGCACCAAATGCAATACGACAAGACAATGCCATAAAGTGGTCAGGCTAAAAATTTAAATAGGTTTAACAAGAGATTTCATATATCACAAAAGTCACTCGATATTTCACTAAAACCAATTTGTGGTAGACATAAATCTTGCAAAGGTTTCCTTGATGGCTCGTAAATCAGGTTCGTAAGTACATTTATCTGCTGAAAATTACCATTCACCATCTCTTAGCGTGACATTTGTCCTCTAAAACAAACACATTTTAGAAGACGCTTAAATCGTTAGAAGAAAACTGATATGGCCATGAACAGACTCAGACTAGTTGCAAACCTCATTGCCCTTTTGTTGCTAAAGGAAAAGCTGTCGGTTGTGGTGGCCTATGTGGTAACGTTCCTGACTGGTGAACGCCAGACTGGGGTTCGAGTCCCGCTCAAACTCGTTAGTTTCTTTAGTCGCTGCAACCTCACCATCCTTGTGCGCTAAGGATGAGGGGTTTGGGGGAGCCTATAGGTCTATCTGCAGAGTCATCAGCAGCCATTGCCTAGCCCTCTTGGTCCTATTTTGGGTGAAGAGGGGGCTTGGTCGTTGATCATTTGTATATATGGTCAGTCTCTAGGGCATTGTCCGGCTCGATAGGGCAATGTCACTGTCCCTTGACTCTGACTTCAAGAGCGGCCTTTAAACCGAAACATAAAACAGATAATTGTTCTATTTACGGCAAACACGTTTTAAAAAAAGTGTGAAATATGCTTTTCGTTGAAAATATTTCCTATTTTTCTCTAAAAACCTCAAGCTTCCAAAAGCTATTTAAGTTATGGAGGTGTAACAAATGAAAGACAATAACAATAATGATAGATGAGTGAGTGGCTTCTTTCAATCTAGTTTCCCATAAAACCATAGTCATATTAAACTAAAAACTGTGTCCAATGACTTGGCCCAAATCAATTGATAGTTCAGAAACATACAAGTTTTCTCTCCATTACTTATGTTGGATGATAGCTGGTTAGTGAGTGGTTTGGGTCACCAATAAGTTTAATGTTGCACCTTAAGAGTCATATCTATTCTAAATAATCGGCAATTAATAGTAAAAGCTATCGGAAAAATGTTTAAAATCCGCCTTTAAAACAATTTAAAGAAAAAAATTCAGATATGTTTGATAAGCTTTTGGTTGGTATTATATTGTGATTTGTGACCAATCTCTAATCACTCATAGAGGATGGCACGTTTACCCTTGCCACGATTCTTGGCAAGGATATGTTGTACTATGCTAACGGTATTTCTAGATTTATTTCTGAAGCGGATCTCCTGAAAGCTGTTTAAATTGAATAAAAAGAACTTCACTCACAATTAATCAATCAATCGACATTCTGCGATTGGTGTCTCCTGGGAGCCGACTAGAAATGACTAAATAACCACGTGACATTGTTTTTAGATTATTGGATATAAAGTCAGATATTTTTGGGGCAACAAGAACCTAACATCTCAGTATTAAACTCCTCATGACGAAGGAAGTTTCTAGAATTGCTAAGGGCAAGCGAAGTATCATTAGACCTAATATGTACAATTAATATACCGATTGTCGACAATTAAACGTTGTTATTTTTGTTATTAATATTATTATTACAAGCCAAGCTGTAACCCTAATTGGAAAAGAAAGATGCTATAAGCCCAAGGGTTCCAACAGGGAAAAATTACCCAATGAGGAAAGGAAATATGGAAATAACCAAGCTACAGTAATAAATAATCAAAATAGAATATTTTAAGAACAGTAACAACATTAAATTATATTTTTTACATATAAACTATAAAAACTTCATAACAAACAAGAGGAAAAGAAATAAGATAGAAGAGCATGCCCGAATGTAAATTCAAGCAAGAATAATTCTGTAAAAGTAATGGTATTTGAGTTGGTTTCAAAAAGCGTACGACTTGGCTTGAATTCTTGATCTGGTATAGTGAAATATAGCTTTATTAAGTAGCCACAGACGTTCATTGGTGCCTTGTTAATAAAAGACAAAATACTCTTATCAAAATGAGTAGCTTTTATGAGGTGACTTCGACTCTTATAGATAATGAGCCTTTTCTGTACACGTACTGGAATTATCGATAAAAAAAAGAAAATTAATACATGGTACTCCGAAGAAGTACACCAAGCCACACCATTACTTCGCAGAGAGTAACCAAATAGATAGTGTAGGAAGAGATGGTAGAGGCGGTAGGCGGAGCTAAACACAGGAACTTGCCACCCAGTGAGGTTGTGACTAGGCACCTTTATTATTATTATTATTATTATTATTATTATTATTATTATTATTATTATTAGATACTAAGCGACAATCCTATTGGAAAATCAGGCGCTATAAGCCCAAGGACTCCAACAAGGAAAATAGACCAGTCAGGAAAGGAAATAAAGAAATAAATTAACAACAAAAAAGTAATGAAAAACTAAATAAAATCTTTTAAGAACAGTGACAACATTAAAATAGATTTTACATATATGAAATATAAAATTACCAAAAGAGAAATAAAATAGAATAGTCTGTTCGAATGTACCCTCAAGCTAGAGTACTATCAAGACAGTGGAGGACCATGGTGCATACGTTATGGTACTACCAAAGACTGGAGAACAATGGTTTGTTTTTGGAGTGTCCTAGAAATCAGCTAACCTAAGCTAAAGAGTCACTTCTACCTTTACCAAGAGGAAAGTAGCCACTGAACAACTACAGTGCAGTAGTTAACCCCCTGAACAAAGAAGAATTGTTCGGTAATTGCAGTGTTGTTATAGGACACAGGAGAATGTAAAAAGAACAGCCCAGACTATTCGGTAAATGTGTAGGCAAATAAAAAAAAAAAAAAAATGAAACGTAACCAGAGAAGGGATCCTATGTAGTACTGTCTGGCCAGTTAAGGGACCAGATAACTCTGGCGGTAGTATCTTAACAGATGGCTGGTGCCCTGGCCAACCTACTACCGGATCGAGGTGTACTAGGCATTCCTCAATCTAACTGTACTGTACATTATTACAGCTTTGATAAAGCATCCCACCGAGATTAACTTCAATACACTTAAGACATTCAAACTTGCAATGAACGTTTTCAAGTTGAACAGATTGATATAAGCTTTTCTTCATAGATAATTCTTAACGTTGCTACTGATCTTGAAATATTTCATGTTTTCTATTCATTACTTCTCATATATACAGATAATTTCCTAATATTCTTTTCTTACATGGATGTATTCCCTACACACACTACACACATATAGTATATATATATATATATATATATATATATATATATATATATATATATATATATATATATATATATATATATATATATACATACATATATATATATACATATTATATATATACGTTCATATATATATATATATATATATATATATATATATATATATATATATATATATATATATATATATATATATATATATATATATATATATATATATATATATATATATGTGTGTGTGTGTGTGTGTGTGTGTGTGTGTGTGAGCGCGATATATATATATATATATATATATATATATATATATATATATATATATATATATATATATATATATATATATATATATGTGTGTGTGTGTGTGTGTGTGTGTGTGTGCGATATATATATATATATATATATATATATATATATATATATATATATATATATATATATATATATATATATACACATACATATATATACACATATATATATATATATATATATATATATATATATATATATATATATATATATATATATATATATATAAATTATATATATTTATATATGTTATATAAATACACACATTATATATATTTATTTATATATATATATATATTATTATATATATATATATATATATATATATATATATATATATATATATATATATATATATATATATATATATATATTATACACACACGCACGAACACATATATACAGTATATATGTATGTATATATGTATGTATATATGTATGTATATATATATATATATATATATATATATATATATATATATATATACATATATACATCTATATATATGTATATATATATAAGTATATATATACATATATATTTACAAATATACATATACATATCAGGCCAGGGGCTCCAAACAGGGAAAATAGCCCAGTGAGGAAAGGTAAAAAGGAAAAATTGAATATTTTAAGAGAAGTAACAATATTAAAATGAAAAATGAGATAGATTAGTGTGGCAGAGTGTACCCTCACGCAAGAGAACTCTAACCCAAGACAGTGAGAGACCATGGTACAGAGGCTATGGCACTTCCCAAGACTAGAACACAATGGTTTGATTTTGGTTGAAGAAAAATTGTTTGGTAATCTCAGTGTTGTCAGGTGTATGAGGACAGAGGAGAATCTGAAAAGAATAGTCCAGACTATTCAATGTATGTGTAAACAAAAGGAAAGTGAACCGTAACCAGAGAGAGGGATCCAATGTATTACTGACTGGCCAGTAAAAGAACCCCATAACTTTTCAGCTGTAGTATCACAACGGGTGACATATATACATATACATATACATATATACAGTATGCATACATGCATACATACATATATATATATATATATATATATATATATATATATATATATATATATATATATATATGTATATATATATATATATATCATACCTAACAATACTGTGCACTCACACACACACACACACACACACATATATATATATATATATATATATATATATATATATATATATATATATATATATATATATATATATATATATATATATATATATATATATATATATATATATATATATTACTCTTGAATGACCGGAATATAAGGAAAAGAATATGATGGATATTGAATGAACGTTTTCGTCCCACCTGTTTACGATTATCTCCAACACTTTTTTATTGTCAATTTTATTAAGAATTTTCATAAATATTACCCATCATATCTTACTTTTCCCTTTCCTTTTCAATCCCAAGAATCGTCTCAAAACTAAGTGAATATCCACCATGTGATTGATTAGTTGTTCAACATGTAATTATTCTATTTTTATGATCAACCCTATACACTTACTATCCTTTTACACAGTGTCAAATCGCTTAAGTTTGAAGCCATTGCACCAAGGTTACCAGGAGAGAGAGAGAGAGAGAGAGAGAGAGAGAGAGAGAGAGAGAGAGAGAGAGAGAGAGAGAGAGAGAGAGAGAGCGTAACAAATGCTAAACCATCGTAAAAATCATCAGAAAACAATAATGATTTTATTGCAATTAAGACTAGTTCTTGGGAAACAGGGGGCATCACATCACTCGTATAACGAAACAATAATTTCAACATTTTTCATCATTTAGCAACTTATTTTTCATAATTTAGCAACTTATTTTTCATCATTTAGCAACTTATTTTTCATCATTTAGCAACTTATTTTTCATCATTTAGCAACTTATTTTTCATCATTTAGCAACTTATTTTTCAATGGCATATCATCATGTAAATTCAAAGTTACTCTTATTTTGTTAATTGAAATAACAGTGACGTGTGACTGGAAACTTGATGAACAGATTTGCATATATTTAGTACCGATTCATGCTTTGCGTTGTAGAATCAATGCAGAAAATCTCAAAATAATATATCTATATTCACACTTTGGAAACACAAATAAAAATATGATGCTAAAATCACCATTCTCATAAACAATCCTTGAAAGGTGCAACCTTCCCACGACCTTCCCCTTTCTCAAGAACTATTGCCTTGTGAAAAAAAAAAAAAATAAAAATAAACCCTACCTCAGATGGACTTTCTACTGATGATATGGACAAAAGACATCGACGCAAGAGAGGCAAACAGCAAGATTAACAGCATCGTTCGGGCAAAGAATCATAATGGGGAAATCACTCGCCAAAACACCATCTTGAGTACTGGCCAGTTGCGGTTGCACATTAATTAACTTCACCAAGTCTAAGCGGCGAGACTTTGAAGTAGAAACATTGGCTAAGTTCCTACGACTCTAAAGATCCCGAAGAGAAGGAGGAGGCTGAAGAGAGGGAGGAAGAGGTGAAGGAAGAGGAAATCCTCTATCTCTAGGATATTTAGAATGTAGCTTGTACTCTCGCAGGATATTTAGAATGTACAGAAGCTTGTATCCTAGCAGGATATTTAGAATGCACAGTAGCTAGTATTCTAGCAGGATATTCAGAATGTAGGTTGTATCCTACTAAATATTTAGGTTGGAAAGGGTGAAAAATATATTAGTGTATAGAAGTTCTTATTATAAAGGCGTTCCAAAGTCCTTCACATTAAAAAAAAAAATCCAGCTACACTAATTAGTCATCTTGGTAGGAGTTAGAAACTTGGTTAGAACACGAAGTATGAATAGGGATATAGAAGCTACAATGGCACCAAACAATCCTCCTCCTCCTAAAAAAAAAAAAAAAAAAAAAAAAATCTATACATGCAGGAGCTTTCGAACGCCTGCTGACAAGCTATCCACGTGCCTTCTCCCCTGGGACCCTTCGCCTGGCAAACACACCTAGACGTCTTTGATAAATGTTTGTGATGAAAGAAACGACATCAGAGACTCGCTGTCGTCTAGTGATTGCATTTGGTTTTGGTACATCAGAGATATGTTGCGCCCAATCATTTCTTTGATGGATTCGAGACATCTCCAGCATGAGGATATTCGTGAGCAAATTTTAACAAACGATACAATAAATGTCATAACTTAGTGGTATACTATTCATTGTTCTGCACTGTTTATGATATATCTATGGATATATGTGAAATGCATGATAAAGAAAGAGTTTCAGTCTCATATGAAGTATCAACGAATTGTGACATATTGGCCTTACAAGGAAGATTAAGCGAATGTTATTTGCTGAAAAGAGTTCTGAAGAAATGGAGAATAATTTTTCATATAAACGGTATAGACACACACGCGACACGCATACGCATACACGCATACACACACACACACACACACACACACACACACACACACACATATATATATATATATATATATATATATATATATATATATATATATATATATATATATATATATATATATATGTGTGTGTGTGTGTGTGTGTGTGTGTGTTTCTATAAGACATCTTTGTTGAATACAAATATCATACAGAAACCTTGCACGAGTATTAATTATAAAATGTTTTAGATGTAAACCCTTTTATCAAATCAAACAAGAGTCCCATTAGCAACATGTCAAGAGCTCAACCTGACAAAACAAGAACCAGCAAAAGACAGATATCGACCAAACATATCACAGATTCCAATCGACAACATTCACAGGCAACCATCGATCGAAAAGGCTACTTCATTGTTTTTTAGATTGTCATAAAAATATGACAGAAGGAAAGCTTGGATTAATATATAGTGATTATGCTTCAGTTTTATAATATAGAGAGGAACAAAGAAGGCGAGAATTTATATATCCTCAAAATAGTTCTTTCCTATACGAATGAGGAAAGGAATATAAAAGTAGGTGTTGTCATAAGTCAGGTACTTAATTTACTTAAACCCCGGAGGTGATTCTGGATGAAATAGATTTTTGGAGCACCTGAAAGGACACTTGGATCTAATGAAAGAATTACGAAAAAAATATAAAAAAAAAAAAATATAAAATAACAGCACATGATGATATCCATATTACTTTATAAGTGATAAAAGTTCATTTCCTGGGAAACTTGAGATAGAAACTTGGGTGCTACTATAGCGTGAGGTCTACCACACTATAGCGTGAGGTCTACCTCCCGTTAGCACTATAGCGTGAGGTCTACCGCTGAATTATTCGTCCCTCATAGATAAGACACATTTCATACATTTGTTTAAGCAATAAACACTCAATTTAAACATATTTTAGAAATGTCTTAAAATGATAATTGGAATTTTAATTACATTGAAAAAAAAATAATAAAGGTAAAAATAAACATGTTATATATTTCCATATTTATTCTAGCGATACAAAACTATAAACACTTAATTTAAACATATCTTAGAAATGACTTAAATAGATAATTGGATTTCTAATTACATTAAAAAAAAAAAAGAATAAAGGTAAAAATAAACATGTTATCGGTCTACTGCTAAATTATTCGTCCCTCATAGATAAAACACATTTCATACATTTGTTTAAGCAATAAACACTTCATTTAAACATATCTTAGAAATGACTTAAATAGATAATTGGATTTCTAATTACATTAAAAAAAGGAATAAAGGTAGAAATAAACATGTTATCATATATTTCCATACATTTATCCTAGCGGTACACACTTCGTACATCTACTAAGAAAGACACCAATAGATCATTGGAATTTTTTCTCATCACCTTCCAGCAAAAATAAAGATGAGACTGGAACAGCTGACGACAAACACCTCGCATTAATCTCTTCAGAATCATCGGTATAGCGTCCAACCACGATCGCTCAATTTCCTGTGTGTGTGCTCCTGTCGCAGGATCCACATAATATTGCTGGTGGTTTACTGTAGATTGCTGGTACCCCATGGCATTAAGGTTGCGGAAGGTCCA
>NC_090731.1:26383661-26386161 GCF_036898095.1 Palaemon carinicauda | reverse complement strand
CTCCACGGGTATGACCCGAGAGGGTTGGATAGGGGAGAGAGCCAAGGGATTTAACGACATAAGTGCCTTGGCAATTATCTTTCGTGACATAACATTTTGTGGAGACCGTCATTTGATGATAAGTTACCTAGCGCAATCCGGATGATAAATACAGGCTATTGCAAAAGCTTCTGAAGTAATCTTATGAGATTTGTGACACTCGTTCAAGCTGATATGTATCTGGCACGCTGCCTCTTGGCTCATAATGTTAGGACAAAACTATGTCGTGATCATATAATTTGAAGTGTAGTTTTGTTGCACAGAGATATTCTTCTACAAAAATGGATTTTCTGTTTTATTTTATCTTATTTTATTTCGATACAAATGTGTGTTCCTTCTGTACCTCAACTAGGTGCAATGTAGATAAAGATGACGAATTTAGATTTCAAAAGTGATTTTTGACAACAATTTTCAACCCCTTTCCTAATTCATTAGTTTTATAGAGCGAAGATTCATTTTGATATACTTCATTGGTAAAATTACAGTCATTTCAATTACTTAATTAGCATCCTTTGATCTAAGAATAGTCACAATGTAAAAGGCGTTCATTTTACTTTATCGAATCGATGTAATTCTAAGCAAAATTAAACAAATTCAACTGTAAGAGTTATTAAAGCACTTTTTATTTTTATTCTCGTATTAATCGGTTAGTTTTCTCCAATATCACCCTAAACTTTGTATTATTATTTTAGTGTAGCATTAGCCCTAATAAGATGGTTAGCTGAATCTACTGTTGACAGTGAATAAAGTGGGACAATATTAATATGATATTTTCTGTCTTTTCCCTTCAGAGTTTTACCGTTGGAGAGAGAGATATATATTTGAAATTTTACACTAAGTAAATGAAGATAAGTTTAGTCAAATTCAATCGACCACCGACAAACCCTACATACCCCGTTTGTGTTTGTTTGTTTGTGTGTGTGTGCGCGCGCGTTTGTTTGTGAACAGCTTCCTGGCCACAAATTTAATCGTAGAGTAATGAAACTTGCAGGGATTAACTGTCATGTGAAAATCTGGAAATCATTAAATTTTGGAAGGTCCAACTTAAAGGTCAAGGTCACGGTCAAGCAAAATGTCCAATTCGCATAATATATATATATATATATATATATATATATATATATATATATATATATATATATATATATATATATATATATTATATATATATATATATATATATATATATATATATATATATATATATTTATATATATATATATATACTACAAACGTCTACCGTATTTTTATAAATCTTGAAACCTACATTTCAGTTTTAGTGGTCAGCGACTATTGACGGACAAGAATTTTACTGTAAGCTTATATCACCAATCAGTTAAATAAAAAAAAAAAGTATATATCTTTATATTTATATTCAAACTTTACCTACAATGGGGATACAAAATCTCAGGTCTTTTAAAAGTTGAGGTGGAAACGTCCCCGTATAAAAAAAAAAAAAAACGTTTTATATATCGTAAACAACTTAATATTTACAGACAATCTTAAAACAAAAAGGACATATCTACTTTTCTAAAAGGACGGTCAATTGCCCCCAGAGACTTTAAATATTCCATCTTGTTGAAATATAGTTATATAATCTTAACTCAACGCCTGATATTACAGCGTTGCCACGTCTCCAATTACACGATGCAAATTCCACAAAGAATAATACCCATTCTGTCAGCACGAAAGCAACCTCGCAAACCAGTCGATTTTTATAAGTGAACGTGTGGGATTTCCCTAAGCCATTATCACACCTCCATCATATCTGGGAAATGATTGATAAACCTATTGGCTTGCCAGCGCAGCTGCAATATTTCCAAGAGGTCTGCAATAGAACCTGCAAAGGTGTGCAAGAAGTACGAATTATCTCGCCGAGTGGCCAAAACCATTCATTGCAAGCGTACCCGCTTTTAATTTACTCAACGCCAGGCATTCCTTTCAGTTTTTGGTCGATTGGCTTTTGAGTGTAGTATTAATCGTTCCTTTCAGATACTGGTATCTTATTTTATTTATTATTTGGATATAAATTTATGTGAACGTTTATACTAAGTAGATTCTGTTTCATTTGTAAACACACGACCAATTATATATATATATACTATATATATATATATATATATATATATATAATATATATATATATATATATATATATATATATATATATATATATATATATATATATATATATATATATATATATATATATATATATATATATATATATATATATATATGTGTGTGTGTGTGTATATACATATATATATACATATACAGTATATATATATATATATATATATATATATATATATATATATATATATATATATATATATATATATATATATATATATATGTGTGTGTGTGTGTGTGTGTGTGTTTGTACCTATCTATCTATCTACTATATATATATATATATATATATATATATATATATATATATATATATATATATATA
>NC_090731.1:26358661-26361161 GCF_036898095.1 Palaemon carinicauda | reverse complement strand
TACATATATATACACACACACACACACACACATATATATATATATATATATATATATATATATATATATATATATATATATATATATATATATATATTATACATATATATATATATATATATATATATATATATATATATATATATATATATATATATATATATATATTATACATATATATATATATATATATATATATATATATATATATATATAATATATATATATATATATATAGTATATAACAAAATGGCCTTTAATACAACTTTGAGAATATAGATCAAATGAAAATATCTCGAAGATAAATGCTTTTGGTTGTGTAAGGACTCTGTGTGGAAACAATGCTAACAGTAGTTTCTACTAAACGACCTTACAAGAGAGAGACAAGTTCATTTAAAGTCCACCAGATTGAAAACTGCTGAATTAAACTGACCAAGCAGCCATCAAGGATGGTTAAAGCAAGGTCTATATTAGTTACTATGTCTGAAGGAAGAACATTAATAAGAGTTTTAAACATTTGGTTAACTAATTCAATAAAGAGAAGGCCACATTTTGCTAAGCCTTAAGGCATCCTGTTTATTTTTTATGTCCAATAAACCTTTAGCCAAATTTAAAGAAAGAATTAACTAACAGGGAAGTTCGATCAGTTATACCTTAATCAAGGCTAATATTGGTTTGATTTTTGAATATCCTCTTTCTAGTACTGCTGCTTATCATAGTTACTAGTCTCTCTTCTACTCATCTTGCGGGCAAAATATCAATCAATAATTACAGATGTTAAAGACTTGACGGACAAAAAAAGATGCTCTATGCTAAGGCTGACAAATGTGTAAAAATACAGAAAAACAGTGAGGAATAACGTGAATATAAATCACGAGTAAAGAGCAAAGTCTACAAACTGGATCTTCTCAGCTAACTTGAACAAACCAAAGATTTCGACTGTCATAGGGGTGACTTCCTTTGTGACCTTTGAAATGTTACTCATGAATGGCGGTGCCAAGGTACAATGACAATGCATTAGCTAGTAGTACAATACCCTAGATATTAACCATAAAGCACATGATCATCACCCAAGCCTCCTCTTCACACAAGCTAGAACGTGGGAGGGCCAGGTTATGCCTGCTCATGACTCAACAGGTAGATCTATAGGTAACCCTAAACACCCCATTCTTAGCTCACAAGGATGGTGAGGTTACAGACAACAAGAAACTATCGAGCTTGAGAGGGACTAACTACAGCCCAAGAGATCGCCAGACAGGGACTTTTCAAATAGGCCTCCATAACCCCAGCATTGCACGCGTTCATCATATTTCCGGCATATAGAAGGCTTTCGCTCACCAGAAGAAGGCACATTGTGTCCCAACACCTGGTTGTTGATCAAGTGTGTATATCTTTACATATCTATCGACACAATTTACCCTTTTGCGCAAGCCCTACTAATTTACTTTGATTAAATAACTATGGCAATTGGGAGAGAAAGCATTACACAGTAAAATGCATAACTCCTTAATTGTGCTAAATACAGAACTTATCAATAACTTGCCTTTGAACTAAAAAAATGAAATTTCCTTTTTTTTTTTTTTTTTTTTTTTTTTTATTATTTAAGGGTTTATTTCTCGCCCTCCATCAAACACTAAAAGTCTGTTCAGGCGGGTCTTGGTAATTTTATGGACCAATAGTCGTTAATATTAAAATTTGCCATTACAAGACGAAAAAAAAATATAGCATTACAAATAGTGTAATGTGTATATAGTTTAGTATTTTAACTTTTTTACACCAACCGACTCAAAGTACACATTTGCTTTACTTTCTCGTCCACGCCCAACCTCTCTTATCCATGAACCATAATTTTAGGAATGAATACTAAAGGTGAGGTAGCTCCTAACTTCACGATAAGCCCGCATTGTCTTCCCTGAATAATGACTTCTGTCTGGACAATCTCTTATATTACAATTACTTTTCAAGTTATGGATAGTATATTTTTCCTTTGACAAGCACCATCTTCGAAAAAACAACAACTGAGTAAACGCTGGATGATGCCAAGACCAACACCTAACTTTTAATTTGATAATTCCTCTTAGAGAGAGAGAGAGAGAGAGAGAGAGAGAGAGAGAGAGAGAGAGAGAGAGAGAGAGAGAGAGAGAGAGAGAGAGAGAGAGAGAGAGAGTAAAAAAATTAGTTCCTTGGTTGTTCAATGCTTATTATAACCGGACAGAGTTTTTAAACGTATTAAAACATCTGTGAGAGAGAGAGAGAGAGAGAGAGAGAGAGAGAGAGAGAGAGAGAGAGAGAGAGAGAGAGAGAGAGAGAGAGAGAGAGAGAAAGTACCCCCGTACTTCAATTTTTATTTGAACTGGCAATAGAAGAGAGACTGGCCGACAGACAGACAGGTCAAGAGTCAGACAGACAGACATAGGTTATTGAACTATTTATCTCCGTAATGTCTCCACCAGCTATTTGAATACGAATGTACATGAATTAGTTAATCAAGCTGCAGGAA
>NC_090731.1:26353661-26356161 GCF_036898095.1 Palaemon carinicauda | reverse complement strand
TTAGGAAAATTATGATAGAATTTTTTAAAATATGAATAATTGCCGAACCCTATTTTCAGAAAAATAACCAAATAAGGATATAATTTTTTCCTGGAAAATCTCCCATGAGAGAATGTTCGTGCTATTTAGCTCGTGTGTGCGTATGAGCCCGTATCTATGTCCAGAATACATTATAAGCCTGCCCAATGCCCGGGGTTGAACCGGGGTCGCGGGTTCAAGCACGTACCCGCCGTAATGTGTCTCATATAACTGCCCCGGCCGAGTGCCCACCACTTTAGGGACCCCATTTATACCCATAATACTTTTTTTTTTCCCGCCTCGATAAATTATGATTTAATACAAACCGAATCTTTTCGAGAGCCATGCCGTTGCGTTCGCAATCTTTCAGGTACGTCCCGTTGAGCTTGTATTCATGGCATTTCAAGGGCCATCTTTTCCCTCGCCATCAAAAGCGTCGGCTCGTACGAAAAGGTGGGAAAATGCAGCCAGGGGTTTTCTCTTTTATTTTTATCTTTACTTTATTTGTGGTCCAGGATGTATTGGATGTTTGTGTGAGCTTAGGAGTGTTATCAATTTGTTTCAAAATCGTAAGAGGATTTTCATATTATAATTTGCGAAACTTGAAAAGTTTCCCACACAATGGTTAGGTCATTACTCGGCAGTTAAAATATGAATGAGGCAATGACTATTTTGTTGTTT
Organism: Palaemon carinicauda; assembly: GCF_036898095.1. Lineage (NCBI taxonomy): Eukaryota > Metazoa > Arthropoda > Malacostraca > Decapoda > Palaemonidae > Palaemon > Palaemon carinicauda. The sequence goes on along the minus strand of NC_090731.1, from coordinate 26,355,462 downwards.
CCCTGTAGAGAGAGAGAGAGAGAGAGAGAGAGAGAGAGAGAGAGAGAGAGAGAGAGAGAGAGAGAGAGAGAGAGAGAGAGAGTGCAACAATGATTTTTGTCGGTTATTATTATTATTATTATTATTATTATTATTATTATTATTATTATTATTATTATTATTATTAGCTAAGCTATAACCCAAATTAGAAAAGCAGGATGCTACAACCCCTAAGGGAAAGTGACCCCGTGAGAAAAGGAAATACATAATCTATACGTGAAGAGTAAAACCTTCAAAAATTATATTTTAAGATTAGTAACAACGTTGAAATAGACATGTCATGCATGAACTATGAAAAAAGTTTTTAAGCTGTTCAACATCAAACATTTGCAGTAAGTTAGAATACTGAACTTCTGCCGATTTATCTACGAGATTAGGAAGTTCAATCTACAATCAGGTCACAGGTGGAGTGAAGCTTCTAGAATACTGTGATGGAGAATGCAAGACTGTTAGAATTAACTGCATACCTAGCTACTACGGACAGGATGGTAAAGTCTGGGAAGATCTAAATGAAAGGGATGGCCATAATTATGAAAAATCTTATCCAACCTACAGAAACGAGGGCGCCAGTCTAATATCCAGATCAGGGAAAAGGATTTTATTATACTACATGTTTTTATCCAACATATTATGATGGGTCTGCAGCTGAAAACCAGACAGGTTAACTATATCGAAATAAGGTGAAATGCAATCTTCAGGATAGACTGATCCACGAAAATCTAAAAAGACTTCCTAATCAAGCTCCTTTTGTGGAAAAATCAAGCAGGAACAGACATAATGGGTTTCTCAATAGTATTTTTGCTATCAAGAATCACTCAGATTTTGAAAGAAAAAAAAAAAAAAAAAAAAAAAAAAAAAAAAAAAAAAAAAAAACTTATGTAGTTAAAGAAACATGTATGCAAATATATTGGATGTTGAAAAACCACTATCCTCGATCTACTTATAATTATACTTTGAGTTTTGCTAGGTTTCAACTTCCTTCCCCATAATTTACACCATACAATAATTTTAGCTAAATCTCTGTTAAGGTATTCAGAGAGCCTAAGTCTACATTCATGAGATTGTATAGATGCAAAGAGTAGCATCATCTGCCAATGTAACGAGCTTGCTTTCTAGACGAAATCACATATATTGGCTATGTATTTTGAAAAGTAATTGGCAATAATAGCAGTCTATTATCTTTTTATCAGAAATTTATTCTAAATAAATCTTGATATATAAATGATCACGAAGACGACAAGTACACTTTTATTAGATTCTTACCCCGCCCACGGCTAACAATAAATAGTAAAACTATGTACAATAAAATATTAAGCATGAGAATGCTTTAGGTTGATTATTCATCGGAGAATGGTTCGCATTCAAAATAATGGCTTAACCTTTAAGCAGGCTGCATTTACATATGAAGGATGTCAGACTTTAACTAGAGAAATATCTCAATAAGATGAGAAGCACTTTGTCACGTGAAAATTATTCATAAAAAACTAATGGATTACATTTTAACCAGTCCAAGTCACAAGTATCCAAACTTGAAAGACTGGATACATACATATATATATATATATATATATATATATATATATATATATATATATATATATATATATATATATATATAGATATATATATATATAGATATATATATATATATCTATATATATATATATATATATATATATATATATATATATATATATATATATATATATATATATAGATATATATATATATATATATAGATATATATATATAGATATATATA
>NC_090731.1:26336161-26346161 GCF_036898095.1 Palaemon carinicauda | reverse complement strand
TCAGTTCATTTTTATTCAAAACAAAAGTTTTGGGTCTTCATTGGTAATAGAGGAAAATAAGTGTGTGCATGAAATAAGACATCATTTTATATTTACATTCAAACAGCAAATATAAACAATTATTAGGTTTATTTTTCTTTCCTTTTCATTAATTTTTTCGTTTCCTTTTTGTTTCTCTTCATTATAAAGTTATAGAAATAGTTTGAAATAAGACATCATTTTATTTTTACATTCAAACAGCAAATATAAAAATTTATTAGGTTTATTTTTCTTTCCTTTTCATTAATTTTTTCGTTTCCCTTTTGTTTCTCTTCATTATAAAGTTATAAAAATAGTTTGAAATAAGATATAATTTTTTTTTCACATTAAAACAGCAAATATAAAAATTTATTAGGTTTATTTTTCTTTCCTTTTCATTAATTTTTTCGTTTCCTTTTTGTTTCTCTTCATTATAAAGTTATAAAAATAGTTTGAAATAAGATATAATTTGTTTTCACATTAAAACAGCAAATATGAGAATTTATTAGGCTTATTTTTCTTTCCTTTTCATTAATTTTTTCGTTTCCTTTTTGTTTCTCTTCATTATAAAGTTATAGAAATAGTTTGAATTTTTAAGATATAATTTTGTTTCACATTAAAACAGCAAATATAAAAATTTATTAGGTTTATTTTTCTTTCCTTTTCATTAATTTTTTCGTTTCCTTTTTGTTTCTCTTCATTATAAAGTTATAGAAATAGTTTGAAATAAGATATCATTTTTTTTTCACATTAAAACAGCAAATATAAAAATTTACTAGGTTTATTTTTCTTTCCTTTTCATTAATATTTTCGTTTCCTTTTTGTTTCTCTTCATTATAAAGTTCACGCCACTTCCCGCATCGTTCACTCCAGTTCACTCCAGTTCACGCCAGTTCCCTCACTGTTCACTCCAGTTCACTCCAGTTGGCGCATCGTTCACGGCCATTTAGTGCGTGCCAATGCGTGCCACAAACTTTAAACATTTCAAAGTTTTGGGCCCGCATGGCACGCATTGGTACGCTCTGGCACGCGAGTTTCCGCACTGTTCACGACATTTTCACGGCTCGTTCACGCGAGTTCGCGCATCAATGCGTGCCAGTGCGTGCCACGAATGCGTGCAAGTGTCAGGGGGGCTAGAGAGAGAGAGAGAGAGAGAGAGAGAGAGAGAGATCTAAGCTGTTGGTCATAGAGTTTTCATACTAACAGTTAAATCCTTCCACATAATCATCTTTGGATCTGTACGTTTTTCAGTCAAAACAATGTGATCAATATAAATTAGCTATAATTTTTCATATAATTTATTCTGATCCTTAGTATAAATAATGGAAATATTGGGTAGGCTGTACACAGGGGATGTACATCGCGAAATTTTCGATTTTTACAGATTATTTCGTAAAATATTTATTCGCCGTTCGTTATTTGAACAACTGATCTCCCAATCACTTTGTCTTACAAAAATCTTTAATTTTGTAAATAATATCTAGTTTACCCAAATAATTCACTGGGAATTACAAAATTGGAATGAAAATCGTAAACGTATAAATATGCGGCAACGAATGCTTGGAATAGATACTTTTCATTGCTGGCTTATATAAAATTGCGTCACGTAATATGAAGTCAGTCAACAAAACAGTAAGGGTACTAACGCACTTTACAGTTTCGATAACGCTCAAGATATTTTTTTCTGCACATCAGGAAAAAACACAGATTAAAAGCATACCACTATAAACAAAACATTTAATATAACACGGTATGGAACCAAGTCTGCATTATGAAATTACATGTGCCACGTAAATGCCGAACATAATATGACATGACGGTAAATTCAACTAAAATAACCACAGTATTAACAAGAAGATCCGTACTCACCAAGGGTCTTGTATATAATAAAGTATAAACAAGATGCAAAATGGCAAATGGCAACCTATTAGGAGGCAACGGTCGGTAAACTAAGAACCAGCCAGTATGGCTGTTACATAGTTAACAACACTTGGGCAGTTTGTAGGTCTTTCCCACATAAAGTTTAGCGGCTTTGTTTTCATTGTTCATATCTACACACGGAATGGTAGTTCCCAAAAGTCTCTCTCTCTCTCTCTCTCTCTCTCCTCTCTCTCTCTCTCTCTCTCTCTCTCCTCTCTCTCTCTCTCTCTCTGTTAACGATTTTTCCAAACTTTAACAAATCAGATTGGACAATGCTACCTTTAGAGTTCTCTGGCATCCTGACATCGAAGGTCATTGACGCTGATGTAATTATACGATGTAAAATAGTTTACATGGTAGAGGGTTGACTGGCATGAGTTGCACTTGCTAAAACGACAAGAAAAATGAATATGAGAATAAAGTTTTATATTACCATGACTTTGATTAGAAACGTGAGGGACTTAACTTCGCAATACTCATCTTGGTGAGCTGAAGTCTCTCATCACATACTTCATCAGATACCCCCCCCCCCCCTCTCTCTCTCTCTCCTCTCTCTCTCTCTCTCTCAAGCATAAACACAAACGGAAGTGATGACGTGAATGGTGTTCATTACATGTCTGTTAACTCATTAATCAGTATTTGACACTGATAATTATAATAATGATATTAATCCTTATAATTTTGATATTGTTGCCATCATTATTATTACTAATTATAAATATTAAAGTCTGAAATTGATTCATAAACGCTGAATGTTTCTTGGTAATTAACTCTCCCCAAAGAATTAAAGTCACATTTTGAAACTCGCCGTATATTCATGTATCGTGTATTCTTAAAAAATGAATAAACTCTCTCTCTCTCTCTCTCTCTCTCTCTCTCTCTCTCTCTCTCTCTCTCTCTCTCTCTCTCTCTCCTAAAGGGAAAAATATTTCAGCGAACAACAGAGCTGGATTTAGCACAGAATGTGACTGAGATGACAATGACTTGTGGCATTAAGGTCAATTCAACAGGTTGATGTCTCACTATTGAAGAACATCGACATTCTTGCCAGCCATTTACTTAGTTAAATCCCAATTCTCTCTCTCTCTCTCTCTCTCTCTCTCTCTCTCTCTCCTCTCTCTCTCTCTCTCTCTCTCTCAATAACCATTTTATAATGGAAATAAGGTTTTTGACTTTTGACTCTCTCTCTCTCTCTCTCTCTCTCTCTCTCTCTCTCTCTCTCTCCTCAATGCGTATATTACATAATGGGCCTATTTCCCTTAGTGTTTCCAACACTGTATCGCAGCATAACTACAAACAAGTAGAGATGAGATACACAGTAAATATATGAAAAGCTATTAAAATTATAATATATAAAGTATATTAAGAACCGTAACAACAATAAACAGATACGGCTTGCATGCAATATGAAACGAAATTCCATGTCAAGATTTTCACCCAAAACGCGATTCCCAAGCTTAAACTTCGGAAGTTACATTTAGAAAATAATTTCTTCCAACTTGAATCGTAAAAAAAAAGTAAGTAACACTTGCCCATGCAAGGCATTAAAACTTTGGTTTGTGAATGAATACAGAACCCTATAGTTAATATATATGTTTCTACTATTAAATAATGCGTAAGTTGATCTCGAAAAGCCACAGATGTTTTTTACCGAATTTATGGATCGAAAGGCAACATATCGTCATCGCGGTTACTTAGTTTGAAATACTTTGTTGTTAACGATATTTTTTTTTTTTATGTCGCTTATGATTCAAGTAGAATTTTAAGCAAGGGAAATATGACAAGAGACGAAAGGGATAAATTCAAAGGCTTATTAACAACAAACAGGCGTAATATAGTTACTTTTTTCGGGAAACAATAATCAACTAACGAGAAAATTTTTGAGAGAGAGAGAGAGAGAGAGAGAGAGAGGAGAGAGAGAGAGAGAGAGAGAAGAGAGAAGAGAGAGAGAGAGAGAGATGGGTGGCTGCAGAGATGTGAGGATTGAATAAGTAAATATTGATTTCGCCAACATCGGCATAGGTGCAGTGTTTCTGGCGGAGCCCCAACTTAACCCTTTGTTGACAAAGACATTACTTCACAGTGGTGGCATAGGCCCTTATCGGTTTAAAGGCCGCTCATGAATGGCAGAGGCAAGGGACAGTGACATTGCCCTAGCAATCTTGACAGTACCCTGAAGACTGACTATATATTATATGATCAGCACCAAGCCTCCTCTCTACCCGAGCTAGGACCAGGGAGGGCCAGGCAATGGCTACTGATGACTCAGCAGATAGACTTGTAGGCTCCCCCAAATCCCCAACCTTAGCTCACAAGGATGGTAAGGTTGCAGACACTAAAAGTACTAACGAGCCTGATCGGGACTCGAACCTTCGACTGGTAAACACCAGGCAGAGACGTTACCAATCAGGCCACAACAACCCTTAAGTCTCCATTGTCTACTTCCAAAAGTCCTTAACCTATTTTCCCCACTTCAAAATAACCGACGCCCCTCCCAGCCCCCCTTCTTAGATGTCTTGCCATACCGATGCCCCTAACCTTTGACCTATGCGTAATTACCAGCTGCATACCCCTTTTGTCAGTGATCAAATTTCCTGGCGTAATGTGATACTGTCTACTTGATATGAAGCCTAAATAGGGAGTAATGCACTTCGTGTTGATTCTTTCATTGGTCCAATGCAGTTTTTTATACTTTTACTTATAATTTTTCTTGATCGGATTATATCCATCTCTTTTATTATCAAAATATCGTTGACATATTTTCCCATGAAATTTGACATAATTAACTTCTTCTTGATATGAAAAACGATAAAAAAATAATAATTGAACCAGCGTTTCAAAATATCACCTAATGTCTCATATGATTAGGCCTACATTACTACAAGATCTTTAATGAAAGGCCTTTTATTAGTGGAGAAATGATTGCAACACATTTCCATTAAATGAAACTCATTTGTAAATGTATAAAAGATCCTGCAATTTAAATAATCATTAATATTATGATTTCTTAGTGGCCTAGAACCTTCACCAGATGCCCAGTATAACTTCTCATACCTCCTACTAAATTTCAATATCTATCAACATCATTATTAAGAATATTGTTCTTGAAAAAAAATCCCTGAGTGAATGAGCCCTATCAAATATATCGAAGGGTTATAATATAACCGTTATATGAAGACCTTCGCAATAAGAAAAAAAAAAAAAAAAAAAAAAAAAAAAATTTTTAATGGTATTTTTTTTTTCAAGTATAGTATTCTTAATAATAAAGTTTTTTTTCTTTTTTATCGAGAAGATCTTCATATAACCCATCGATATATTTGATAGGACCCATTCACTCATTGTTATCAATAACGAAATTAATTTGGTTATAAATTTAACTTATTATATGTTTGTAATACGCAAACATATAAATGCCTATATTTGCTCGGCTGCTTTCTTTCAGCAATTCAGCAATAATGAATCTTAAACGTACTGTAGCGGAAAATTTCATACAACTAAGAGGAAATAGCACACTAAAATTAATTTTGACTGCAATATGTTATTTCAATTGTTGCTTACTTTTATAGTTCATCTATTTTCTTGCAACCTTTCTTCACTGGGTTTTTTTTTTCCTGCTGGAGCCCTTGGGCTTATAGCATTCTGTTTTTCCAGCAAGGGTTGTAGGTTAACTGATAATAATAATAATAATAATAATAATAATAATAATAATAATAATAATAATAATAATAATAATTAGGCTTTACATTTAGATATTGATTAGGTCATATATTTCCATTTACAAACCGGAAAAATTTCCACGGATGAATAAACTGGAAACCCAAAGGATAGGATAAAGTAACATAAGTCTGTCTCTTTAATCCAACTAAAGTCAAGCGCTTGAGAAAAAAAATCTTAATCCATAAACATAAGGCTTACGACACCTTTCTATTCACTTAGACAGTGTTCAGGAATGGAATGCAACCAATATATTGCCTACTTAAGGATACCGTGGACCTCCTTAAGGAACACAAAAAGTCTCCTTAGGGATGCATTGCATCTCCTGGTTTTGAGGGGATTGGTATTCCAAACGGTGACTGTGAACAGTGAAACTCCGTTCTTACTGTCGGTGCCCGTAGTTCGCAGGCCAGTTTGAAATTCGCTCCTAAAACATATATGGCATTGGAGGAATGTCAAGACCGCAGAGTCGGTCTCGTGTTATTGTTCGAAATGGCTGTGCATGTCCTAGCAGTGACGTCAACTTAGGGTCAAAATGCAGGGCGAAAGCATTCAGAAGAGTGTGTTCATGCCATTCTGGGATAAATATTCTTTCGTGCTTGCTTAAGAAACCTTTGAAAGCAATGGAATTCATGAGAGTACTTTAGTTCCTTTCGTTTGGAGTGATCACGAACGGCTGTTTTCTTGTTGGGAAGTGATAAACGACTATGCATGAGGATATATATATATATATATATATACAGTATATTTATATATATTTATATATATATAATATATATATATGTATGTATGTATGTATGTATATACACACATATATACATACATACACACATATATACATATATACACACACACACACACACACACATATATATATATATATATATATACGAAGTGTGTGTATATATATATATATATATATATATTTATTTATTTATTTATTATATATATATATATATATATATGTGTGTGTGTGTGTGTGTGTGTGTGTGTGTGTGAATTTAGCAGACCAAGAATATGCAGATAAGGCTGTCCTTGTTAGCAGAACACCACTGAATTTACAATGCTTGTTCACCAGAATGCATGAAATATCACACAAGGTAGGGTCGAAGTTAAATAGAAGAAACGCTGAGGTGATGAGAACGGAGTATGCAATGGAAGATGAAATATCATTGGAAGGAGAAAATGTTAATGACGTAGAATCATTTACGTATTTAGGAACTATGATATCCCATACAGGGTCTTTAAAATTAGAGTTTATTGAAAGACTGAAAAAAGCAAATCAGACAATGGCTAGGTTGAGTAAAATTTGGAAATAGAATCGCCTGAAATTGCATATAAAAATCAGACTATATATCAGTTTAGTGAGATCGGTGTCACTCTACGGACATGAGTTATGGTATGACAATGAAACAATCTCTAAAAGATCTAGTAGATTTAAGAATAAAACCCTCAGAAGGATATTGAGAGTTAAATGGCAGGACAGGATTAGACATGAAACTATAAGAGAGATTACTCGAGTGCCATATGTGGATGAGATCGCGATGAGGGGTAGATGGAGATGGTTTGGGCATGCTCTTCACACTCACCAAGAGAGATTAGTTCACCAAACGTTCAGCTGGGCTCCACAAGGCACTAGAAGAGTTGGAAGATCCAGATCTACATGTCTGAGGACTATGAAGCGCAAAGTAGGAGATAATGAATGGAGAAGTATTGAATCGAAAGCTCAGGATAGAGACGACCCTCTATGTCAATAGGCGTAGGAGGACATGATGATGATGATATGTATATTCTACTCTCTCTCTCTCTCTCTCTCTCTCTCTCTCTCTCTCTCTCTCTCTCTATATATATATATATATATATGTGTGTGTGTGTGTGTGTGTATATATATATATATATATATATAATGTATATATATTTATACTTCAACAATCGAATATTAAATGAAACTTCGTATAAAATCCTTACTGCATTTGCTTAACTTATTGGGAAGATTCCGGTTTCAACATTAGTGTTGTTCAAGTTACAGAAAAAAAGAAACAACAACAGACAAAGATAATAAAAAGATTAATTTACGCTTCAAACATTTGAAGTTGAGAAGGAAAATTATATGATATCCTTATATTTATAATGTTGACTATGAACATTAGAGAAATTATTTCCAGCAGAACACACTAGGTGTCTTACTTTCCGTTATTAAAGAACAGTCATCATACATTTAATAATAAAAAAAAACCTATCCCTTAAATGAAAAATTAAAACATTAGTGAAGATATCTAAATGAATAGTTTTTGTAAAATGATAATGAATATAATTATTCTAGATAAGGATTTCAAATCCTATTCATAATTTTTTTCTCAGCCGTTTTTTATCTGAAAACTATTTGAAAGATAATTTTATGACCGAAAAGTTGAATATTGCAAATTATCTTAGCCTTTTGATATATTTATATATAATATTTTATCTATGTATATATGCGACTTTTGATGGTTCTTATTTTTCATAATTAAGTTTTCCGTTTTTTGATAAAAGGGAATGCACAGAATGAAAGCTATAATATTTCCTATCTCTCATGTTTGAATGACAAGATCTATTAATATTAAAAAAGTAGGATATTTTTTGTCTGAAAATTTCATATTTTGAGTGATAGGGCTCCAAATTATATTTTTAAAGATTGATTGAAAATGCTTCAATATATATAAGTATGGACTTTTAGCGGTAATTTTCCTTACCACTGGGGATCACAAGGACATAGTCATCATATTTCAGTGCTATTTACTAATCAGTCGTGACTCCCTTCCTTGAAATCCAAAAATACGGCTCCCTCCACTTAAATATAGGCTTCATGTGCTAAATATTCTCCTATGTCTATATAACATGGCAGTTTTTATCCATTTTACTTTATTTAGTTATAGTCTTTGGCACTTTATACATCGTCCATCTTAATCATGGCATTAAAATTGTCAATAAATAAACAAGCAGTTAAAAAACAAAAAAAATGAAGAACATAACATAGAGAGACCTCCAGCAAAGGTTTTTACAAATGCTATGCACTATATAAGAAAACGGTGAATCTGTTCTAAAAAAAAAAAAGAAAAAAGAAAACTAAAATTATATGGATCGCTACTGGAATCTTTGAAAGAAAGGTGGATACATATGTACTCCGGTCATAAAAGGGTTGTCTTAGACTTTGATGGACCGGGTGTGTTTATGTAAATATATGAAAATAATAAATTAGCAATAGAATAAAGTGTTTTTGTGAAAAAGGAAAACTGAAACCTTAAATTTAGACGTTCTTCTAGGCAAAAATGTAAAAATATGAAATTCCAAAATTCTAAGCTAGATGTAGTCTCTGTTATAAATGATTTTTACATTACTTATTCATCCCTTTTTTTTAATTTTATAGATTTTAATAAACTTAATTTATTCAATTCTGATAATTATTCAATGGAATCCTTGAAAATGGAAAAATAACATAGAACTAAAAAGATGGAATTAGAATTTTAAATGATATAAATTTGAGAAAAATATTATGAAGATTTTCATCTTGACATTTAATCCCTCAATGTTATAGAAAAATAATTTTTTATAACTAATATCGTAGGGCAATCAAATACCTTCGATTTCATTAGCGTTAAGTAATTATATACGTTAGTATCGTTGCATATAACTGGATAAAATAAAATAAACTTCTTGAGAAATGTCAGTACTTTTCAGCAATATTTTTCTCATTATATATCACAACTATTTAAACTCGTTTATTTTTCATAATAGTCCACTATGACCAAATATGAATCAAAAGGATTAGGTCCATATATAACAAGCTTCTAATTATTAACATCTTTGGCGTGTTTAAAGAGAAAAATATATAGTCTTTTCAAAACCAGACTTTCCAAATAAATCTCCACTAATTTAAGGAGAAAACGAAACCTCCCAAAAAGCTCTCTCTCTCTCTCTCTCTCTCTCTCTCTCTCTCTCTCTCTCTCTCTCTCTCTCTCTCCCTATTCACGAAATGTTTGTCGCCGTACGTATTGTGAATTAATCGGTTTCCTTTGAAGTTTAATTCGGCTCCGTTTGAAGAGAGCCTCCACTATGTACACCACCGGAAAGCAATTTACTCCTGATGGCCAGCAGGGCCTGGAAAGGCAAGTGATTTGTCATTCACCTTCAAAAGAAGCGATAAATTATACTTTTACGAATTGCAGATTGTAAGAAAGAAACTCGACGGAAGAGTGGAGAAATTGAATAAATAAAATTACGACTTGGCATTATTCCAGGAATTCTTAAGTGCGTTCGAAAATGATAATATTGGGAAAATATGCAGCTATGAATTTGAATGGATTAGCAA
>NC_090731.1:26323661-26331161 GCF_036898095.1 Palaemon carinicauda | reverse complement strand
TCCGACAACATGTTTAAGTATGCATGGGAAGGCTTAGGAATGTAAACCCATCTCATCTCTCTCTCTCTCTCTCTCTCTCTCTCTCTCTCTCTCTCTCTCATTGTTCTCCTGAAGACCTAGAAAAAAACTTAATGCTATCCAACACTTCAGTGGCCTGTCAGTGTAAACTTGAGCGTTCCTCCTTGACGTCCCCATCCAGATTTTTTTCTGAACCTATTTGATTTCAGTGTTTTTTTTTTTTTTTTTTTTTTTTTTTTTTTGATTCCTTTGTTATTCTTATCTTAGTGATTGACTTTAGCCACATTTCTTCTTTTATACCGTCAGTATTGGTCAATCTGTTATTTCTTTATGAAGATAACATATGCATTATTATTATTATTATTATTATTATTATTATTATTATTATTATTATTTTTATTATTATTATTATTATTATTAGTTGCTAAGCTGCAACCCTAGTTGGAAAAGAAAGATACTATAACCCTAAGGGCCCCAACAAGGAAAATAGTCTAGTGAGGAACGGTGATGAAAAAAAAAATATTTTAAGAATAGTAACACCATTGAAATAAATATTTTCACTATAACCTATAAAAACTAAAAAAAAAAGAGAGAGAGAGAGAGAGAGAGAGAGAGAGAGAGAGAGAGAGAGAGAGAGAGAGTAAGAGAAATAAGATAGAATAGTGTGCCTAATTAACCCTCTAGTTCATTGATGACCAGAATTTAATTGAAACTTGAGAAAAATAGCTAACCTGAGGATATTAATGTATTTTCCTCTATTCTGCACGTTTGCATGTACAGGTTTCCATGTGTTTTATCAGCCCAATCTAATTTAAATGGCAGCCCAAGGAAGTGAGTATGGCATGATTTTCTTCAGCACATGATTCCAACAATGCAAAACGATCAAAGAGAGGTTTAATAATATCTTGGTTCGAGTCCTGTAACTGGCAGATAATTGAATCTCATCATGATAATTACCAGCTACTTTCTATTCTTACAGAATGCCAGAAAATAAGACTTTAGCGTGCCCACCTCACAGTGTTGTCTTGCAAATCAGCTTATGTTAGGAACATTAAATTATCATCTGCTGAGGAGACTTTTGAGTTTAGAAAATTCGTCGCTAAAAGATTTTCTCAAAAATTCAGAAACTCACAATATATTTATCTATTATTCTTTCCAACCGGCAAAAAGGTACAAAATCATATTCACATATCTATTTATTATGTAAAAATTAAAATAATAAATATCTTCCAAAAATTGTGGTTGTTAGTTGTTGGAAAATATTCTATCAACTGAAAAGCCGGCAATAATGAGTAATAATGAAACTATAAATGAATGCAAACTGCAAATATAAAACTAATATGGCTAACATTATCAACTTCAAAGTACTACTAGTTATGTAGAAACTAGAATGGGGATTCAAGAAGCATCATTTATTGCAAAAATAAAGAAAAGAAAGGTATGAAACGTGTAATACCTTGCATCGTTAAGAACCATGACCTAGTAAAAGAATGCAGCAGAGAGAGAGAGAGAGAGAGAGAGAGAGAGAGAGAGAGAGAGAGAGAGAGAGAGAGAGAGAAAGTTATTCTCAGATAGTTTCCAGGCAATTGTTGTCGTACGTAATTTTCACACACATTATTTCTTTTGGGGTTTGTTAAGGAGTCTTTCACGTGAGAGAGCTCGTTATTCACATATTTTTTTTCTGGGGGTTGGGGGAAGGGGGTTAGTTTAGGGGGTTTGGGTAGGGGTGGGGTAAGGGGGCTGAGTTTGCCGGCTGAGCTTTCAGATTTTTATAAAGATGTTTAATAAATAGTGGTTTTGTGTTCAATTATTTATATTTATAGTAGGCCTCTTCCGCATAGTAAAAAGTCTTATTTTCATTTTTTCATTATTTATGAGTCATTTCATTACATTATGCTATTGTTATGAGTTACTTTGGGATTTGTTAGACGCTTATTATGAAAAAAAAAAAAAATCACGTTAATTATTTTTTCTGTTCTAGTCAAAATCCTGTCACTACTAATGTATTTGACAGATAGACAGACAGACAAAGATACACATACACTATCATTTAATCTCAACACACACACACACATTATATATATATATATATATATATATATATATATATATATATATTTATATATATGTGTGTATGTATATATTTATATTATCTATATCTATATCTATATCTATATCTATATCTATATCTATATCTATATCTATATATATATATATATATATATATATAGTACCATCCAGACCAATATTAAGGCTAGGTAAAATTTTCCTCAAAAACTGGTTTATCTCTATAATTTAGGAAAATGTGGCGCATGAATTATCAAAGCTCTCGGAAAATATTTTATGAACTGGAATGCTAACAATAATGAATAATCATCAAACCATAAATGAATACAAACTGTAAACATAAAAACCAATATGGGTTACATTATGGATTTCAAAGTGCTCTTAGTTATGTGAAACTTTAACTCGTTTTAGACCTCCCCACAAAAAAAAAAAAAAAAAAAAAAAGTAAGTTCTCTGTATGTTCGTTGGTAATTCATCATGAAAAGCGTGCAAGTCAGCTCGTGCCACGTTGATGTTGCATGTGACCTGAGGCCAGGTCATGGCAGGTCGCCTAGTAAGATGCACGCTAGACTAATTGACCTCACCAGCTCCACTCATGCACACATCATTAAAGTACATGTTATGTATGTGGCATGGGGCATGCGAGAAAAAGACTGGCTTGCAATTGCTGGGTATTGCATCGTGTGAACTATGAGAGGATACCGTTATTTGCATTTGCAAATGGAAGGGGGAGACCTTTCATTTTTCTTTTTTATTTTCTTTTATTTGGCTGAATGTTTGTTTTGTTGTTTTATTCCGTTTCTGTTTCTTTTATTAGTTTCAATTTGATAGGTAGGTTTTTTATCAGTATGATGAATGTTTGTTACATTTAGTTTCTGTTTCTTTTAATAATTCTAATTTGAGAAGTTTTGTCATCAATATGTTCAGTGTTTTATTCCGTCTCTGTTTCTTTTACTAGTTTCAATTTGATAGGTAAGTTTTGTCATCAGTATGATTATCAAAATTATGATTTTTATTTCCTATGGTGTAGTCTAAAATGAGCTGTAAACGATAAATTTTTAGGAATAATTATCTAAATACTTTAATTGCCAAAAGTCAATAAAAGCTAAATCTTTAAAAAGAAGTATGAAATCATATACATTTTTTGTTGAAGTCGTGACTATATTCTTATCATTACGTAGTAATAACTTTACCTATTATTTTTCAGTAGTAAGAAATTTTAATGGTGATTAAAGGTTACTGTGAATATTTCTATTCTGCTTGAAAAAATAAGTTGGATGGATACTTCAATATAATATATATCATAAAAAGCAGACTAGAATAATCCACATGAATTTTTAAGAATGTTAGAAAGCTATCCAGATGAGAAATATAAATAAGATAATTAGATAAAGCGAGCCCTCTTAGCTTATAAGGCGTAATAAAGTATTAATAGAACTAATTTTTAGGTATAACGTAAATAAAGTTTTTCCTCCATATCTTATCATTTCGTGGAATATATCAACCCATATTTCATGGGTGGTTTCGTTACAGGAAAATTTCTTTTGTTTTGCAAATATATAAAAATATATATCTTTTATCGCCGCTATTAGCAGTCTTGAGCTTCAGTACTGATGCATCTATATTTCCTTATTAATTTCTTATTAACAGAAATGCATATAGATGAGTCTAATTAATCTAAAGTTGCGGAACACATTTATAATACTTGATAACATGCATATAGGCCTCTGCATACATATATACATACATACATATATACACACATGCGCATGTACACACACTGACACACATATATATTTATATACATACAGTATACACTTATAGTTATATATACATACATACATACACATTTATATATATATATATATATATATATACATATATATAAATGTATATATATACATATATATATATATATATATATATAGGCCAGTTAATATGTATATATATACACACACACATATATATATATATATATATATGTATATATACATATATATATATAAATAAATATATATATATATATATATATACATATATATATATATATATATACATATATATTTATAAATACATATATATACATATATATACATATATATATAAATACATATATATATATATATATATATATGTATATATACATATATATATATAAATAAATATATATATATATATATATACATATATATATATATATATATACATATATATTTATAAATACATATATATACATATATATACATATATATATATAAATACATATATATATATATATATATATATATAAATACATATATATATATATATATATATATGTATATATATATATATATAATATATATATATATATATATATATACATATATATATATATATATATATATACAAAAGTCAGATCATTGCATCACATAAATATTTCATATTGACTTATTTATTAATACTCTGATCTGGAATAGTTTTAATCTAGGATAAATTACTATGCTACATACTTTCATTTAAAAACAATATATTACGAGTAATTCTAACCTAATATTATTACAGGTATGTTAGCCTGGAGGAAAAATACATTAACACTATGCAGAAAATATCTTGCTGTAGCAAAAAGACTATCATAGATTAATACAATAAAACATACTTAAAATATGAAGAGAGCCTTTGATAGAGAAAGCAAAATAGGAAGTTTTCATTGAAGTTAAGTAATGAAAGAATTTACTACCAAAGCATCCAAGTGGAGAACCGAGAAGAATCTTCACAATAAACAGGATATTATTGACGAGAATACTCCTCATTCAAAGTCTCAGTTTTGACTGCATAGGCCGGAAGCGAATACAAGATGAAGAAATGGACAAAACCCCATTTGAGAACTATCAAAGACCGTCATATAAAAGACGTGGATTTTACAAGTATCGTTGACTTCGAAGATTTTATTCCTGACCTTTAAGAACCATAAAAAGGCGATTAAACGCATTGCGATATTATGAAGGAAAGGGAAAAGATTGAGGGAGGAAAAGATGATGGTCAAGGGAGAAAGAAAGATAATAAGACTAATTACACAGGTTCGAGGGATCGTGTTCATTCTGATCCGGCTATTGAAACGAGGAAGAAAAAAACGAAAGAAGCGAAGCTTAGCTCCTCCGTCGTGTTTCGAATTAACGGGCAAACAAAGGCATACAAATGTTATGTATGTGGCTAACCAGTAATTACAGATTAATTTGCATCTAAACATTCCTAATTCCATCCTCTCACCGACAATCCCTGTCGGAAAAAGCACCCCTGCAGCCAAGCCCGTCCCAAGCCCGTCCCATCCAATCTCTGAGTATCCCATCTTTAAGCGAAGTTTCGAGCGCTAATGCGTTTGTAGAGTTTTCTTTCAGCGGCTCCCACTCCAACTAATAAGTTCCACAATAGCCGTCTAATGAGTCATTAGCACAACTAGCGGAGTCGAAAGGCTGCCGAGCCCTCGTGGGCACAACAGGGCTATAATTTGGCCGGTAAAGAAAGGCTTCCTTCGTCCTCGCATCTCCCCTTTTCACTCACTCGAGTCAATGTTGTTTTAGCCTTTCAGGAGATACGATCGGGCCAGGTCCCTAAAACCGGCCATTCACATATCAATAAGCTTGATTCCCCAAAAGGAGAAAGTGTGGCGTGCTTAAGAACTTGCAAGGGTCAGGTCAGAGCCTTCTTGATCTCCGACCTCTGCGGCCTCTAACATGTAACGTTTTACGGAGGTAAATCAACAGGCGGAGGCTGCGGGTCTCGTACTTTTTTTTTTTGTATTCTTTTCCACTTAGGAGTCTATGATTCTCTCACTCCTGATCCTTCTAATGCATGAAATCTGGGAAATTATCTAATATTTTTTTCTTCATAGTGATCCTCAAATAAAATAAGAATAAAATGAAAATATTACCTGACCTCATCATTAGTCTTTTTTTTTTTTTTTTTTTTTTTTTTTTTTTTTGGTACATGCATTCTACTTTCTGTTGAAAATGTCTGTGAAACATATTTTTATAAAAAAAAAAAAACAGTTCACACTTTGAGTTAGATAAATCTTCACTGGGTAAAATAGACTCGAGCACTATATTTAGTGTTCGTAAACCAAACAGTTTACAAGCTATATAATTTCCAATTAATTGAGCCACTGAGTAATATATGTTAAATATTTATACAAGCCTGAGATCTTCAGTACAAATAAAATCACTTGTTTCTCATTAGAATTAAGCTACCCTCTGAGAACTGAACTAATTTCATGATGTGGGAACATAGTTTATCGAGCTTCCTGAACTAGATTAATTACACATACATGCATACATAAATATATACATAAGTGCATAGACAAGAAATAAAATAAACCCATATCTTAGGAAAAAGGAAATATATTCTTAGTTTTCGAAGGGACCATCTCCCTTCCTCCTCAGAAAAAAAAAGAGGAATAGCAATGGTCTCTTCGAAAGCTAAAAAAGAAAAAAAAATATCATAAATTATGGGTTTATTTACGTAACATATACAAAAGGAAAATTTTAAATTTTAATACATACATATGTTAATGTATGTCATCATCAACGAATTGCACAGAAGTTGGGTAATTTATTTTAAAGCACAAAACTGCTCGGTAATAAATTAGTTACTAGAAGAAAATAAAGAAGAATAACTAAGTGTACCATGTAAATATAAAATGCAAACTGAAAATCGCTGAAGATTTTAAATGTTCGCATAACAGCATTTGATGAAACTGATAAAGGGTTAACTATAAAGATATTGGTTATCTTTCTAGAAGCTTGATATCTACCCTTTTGAGAATAAAAACACAAAATGATGAATAATATTTTTTCTAACTAACCGAATTTTGTATGATATCCTCATACTTTTTTATGGATTCCCAAAAATCAAGTTCAATTGTTGATATATATTTAAAATAGTATTTTATGAAACATTGCCATTCATGAACGACCTTTAAAACCTTCATAAATAGGATGAGGCAAGGGACAGTGACCTTGCCCTATCACGCAGGATGATGCCCTAGAGACTGACCATAGACATATGATCAGCGCTCAAGCCCCCTCTTCACCCAAGCTAAGACCATGGAGGGCCAAGCAATGGCTGCTGGTGACTTAGCAGATAGACCTATAGGCTCCCCCAAACCTCCCGTCCTTAGCTCACAAGGATGGTGAGGCTGCAGTGACAAAAGAAACTAACGAGTCTCAGTGGGACTCAAAACCTAGTCTGGCGTTCACCAGTCAGGGATGTTACCACAACGGCCACCGAAACCCTCTTATTTCCTCTAAGTTTTATTTCCACAACAATATATTACTTTGTACGTCATATACATTCTCATTTAAGAGCCAAATGATATGTGGGTTCAAAAGGAAAGTGAACATAGCTTTAATCAAAAAGCATATATTATGGAGTTATGTA
>NC_090731.1:26292320-26295661 GCF_036898095.1 Palaemon carinicauda | reverse complement strand
CAGAGAGGAGCTAAGCATTTTTCGTGGTCATCGGAGTCCTCCAGCGGACCAACAGGGTCACCGGAACAAGCACATTAATGTTCATGTACATTAATGTTCCTTTAATTACGGCTGGAGTATGCAGGTCCCACAATGGCACAATGGATCATAAACGACACGTCAAATATTCCCACAACAGGGAACATGTATCTATTAGAAATGAGAAGAGCACGCTAAATATGCCTTTATGTCTCCAGGCACTTAAGGTCGAGAATGGTTCTGGGTTACGTCTTGTAAAGCATACGCTGGGCCAAACTATCAATATATTCACCTGAGATCTTTTATTTGCACGAATTTTTGACGTTTTTATTCGCATTTTGGGCTCTCCCGAGGTGACTTTGCCTCCTTTTTCGGATCGAGGGGGGAAGCAGGTCGTCGAATCCCTCTGCTTTAAAAGGAAATGTTTGTTCCATGAAAAAGGGGAGAAAGAATCGAGGGAGAATAGCTGGTGTTTTCTCTCTCTGTCCCCTTTTAATGATTAAGTCAAACGGCCTAAGTTAAAGGTAATAGTTTAGGTTTTTTATTTGTAAGTATAGACAAACAGACATCTTTTCAAGCTATTGCAAAAAAAAAAAAAAAATAAATAAAAAAAAAAAAAAAAAATGGTCAGATTTAAACATTGTTTCATTAAGGTAATAAGATACAAATTAAGAACAACCCTACTTAAATTGTTCTCGACGAAGATGACCATAATATTCAAAATATTTATTATAATAAGAGATAATCTATGTTAATCCATTGTTTTCCTCATGTAATATTAGTATTGTCATCACATTTTGAACCTCAGGAGTTAAGGAGGAAGAAACATTTTTTATTTTGAATAGAAATCTAATTGAAAAAGATATAATAAAAGCAAATAATAAAAGAATGACATCGAAATAAAATAATTATAATTATTACAAGGAAGTCCATAGTACTTATATTCTATAGGAGCAAGCTTGAAGACACTTGATAAAAATAAAGATAAACAGGATTATGATAAATAAAAAGCTGATATTAAATAACCACACATAAAAAAACAAAGGGAAACTAAAACAGGACAGAACCCACAAAAGAAAAAATAATATATAGCAGACCGAAAAACCTCATAAAAACCCTCATGAATCGAAGCGCGCCTTGAGGACACAATCATGAAGCATTCTGTCACAAAGAAGGGAGAAAGATAAACTTCCTATTCTTTCTTATCTATACGAACCATGGGTAAATCCCTTCGCTTCTAACCGCGGCCTCACAATGGCCCCAAGTTGGCAACGGTCATTCGAACTCGGTTGGATTTTTCGCTTTTCTGTCGTTGCCGATGTATAAAATCGACATGTCGTGATTCGGCTTTATCTGGGTCTAGAACGCTAGAGTTTTTGGGAAAAAATTGTGCACATATACTTTCGTGTATATATATATATATATATATATATATATACAAACATAATATATATATATATATATATATATCACACATATATATCTATACATATATATATACACAATAAACGCGACCCGTCAAAAATGACGGCTAAATATATTAATAGATTTGCAAATGCATGTATACGCACCCCCTATCAGCAGGGTATGACTACACACCCACACACAAACACACACACACACACACACACACACATATATATATATATATATATATATATGTATATATATATATATATATATACACGTGTGTGTCACTTGAATTTATTATGTAGGGGAGAACTATGCATGCTTCCTTAGCATAAATTGTTCAAGATATCAGCATTCTGGTTTTCATCAGGTTTTATGAAAGAAGTTACTAGTGTAGTGCACAACTCATCTCTGCCTGGCACATAACATATGAGGATGTATTGTGATCGTACTTTATGTGGTGTAAGAGATATTGCTGAGGTAACTAGAAATAATTAAAAGAAATGGTAAAATAGTTAGCATTGATGGAAAGATAGATAAAAATATGTTGAAGGGAGTTAGTCATACAAGATTCATGGGTGAAAAAGTCAAGTTAAGTAGTATATAATATTTAGATAAAAAAAAAAAAAACACACATAAGAAAGTTTAAGTGATGATATGTAAGACGTATAGGAAATTTATATATTTCAATATATTCGGAAAAATATAGAAATTAGGGGCGAGCCAATTTCTCCAAGTATTTTTCTTGCAACTGTTGAATCTTACGTCATAGGTGACTAATGTATTGAAAATTCGTCTGCATATTTTTTCATCCTGATTTAGTAATCGTAGGTTAGATTCGCATGCTCCTTTTTTATATAATATTCTAATGCCAATATACTTCCAGTACACATCATAATCTCCCAGCCTTTTTACCACCTTATGGAACACATCCAGATTCCTTCATACTCACAAACTTAGGCAAAGCAATCCTTCTACCCGGATAATCCTAGTAAATTGACGAAATCGGGAGAGCACATCCTTTAAACGATAATCTAACAGAAGCGAAAATAGCTCATGCCAAGGGCCCGTCATTATACGAAGATCTACATAATTACAAGTAGTTGAAGAACTAGGTAGTTCAGGTAGTTACAGGTTGGGGAACGTATAAATACTAAGCGATGTCGCTTCATTCGTCACTCAAAATGTCGTTAATCTAAGTGATTGGACGTTTGTCTATGTGAACGTTTTGGTTTTCGGGGCAATAATCGGAACGGTATACGAAAGTGGAACGATACTCATGATCGTAAGTCATTGAAAATGAGTGTAAATTGCAATCTTGTTTCACGGTATATCTTTTATCATCGGCTACTTTTTTTTCTTCTCTAGCAGTAATATTAAACTTCGCATAATTTGAAGACTTCTGATTATACCTCGACTAGAAACAGCACTGTCATATATCTCATTTCCTTTATAGAAGTAATTGCTATATAGACACACAAGCGCTCGAGATTAAAGTGATTTTGTTGGGGTGGCAAGCGTTTGTATGATGATTTCTGATAAGGTTTGCTCGGCAGGTATGCTTAACCTTTATACCCTAATTTATTACCTCTGTATCTTCTTTTGCCTCTTAAATCTTATTGCTCATCATTGGGCATATTTACTTGAGCTATATCCTCATTCTCCCTTTATAACTAAGTATTCGGTCTTAGGAGTATTGTGGGCAGCATCACTAAATTATTAGTGTTACATCATCGTTTTTTTTTAGATTTCAAGTTATCCTCGTCTGTCTTACCTGTCATTGTAGGAACGAACTCTTATTGTCTGCCTACTCAAGTCTTCTTAGTTCAAGGGTTCTTGATAATTGCATACATTTTCTTAAACTCATGACATCGTTCGTCACTTTAGAACCGAAAATATAGTTTCAAATCTGG
>NC_090731.1:26269820-26277320 GCF_036898095.1 Palaemon carinicauda | reverse complement strand
CATGTTGTGTGTGTGCTTTACCAGAGGTTAAAACCTTATTAATATCATTATTATCACTACTTTTATTTACATTTTCGATAAGACACTTATCAAGTAACTATAGAGATGGATAAAACATATATTTGAAAGGAAAAAGAATATTCTAAATATGTTAAATATTAACGTTGAAGGCACATAATTGCGTATGGTAATGTATTCTATGTAATCAGGTATGTTCTGTGATTTTTACAAATATATTGGATGATGGTGTAATTTTCTCCTTGATTTTTCATTCCTATTACTATTCAGTATTGCAATTAGAATGAAAATAAACTAATTAACTATGGAAAACGTTAAATTGTTATTTAAAACAAAATAACAACCAATACCTGAGTAATAGTAGCACTATTGGAGCAAAATTTAAAATATAAAACGTAAGAAAATTATATTAAAAGATAACGTTAAAGAATCCAACTTACGAAATTATGGAATGAAAAAATATAGTTAATAGAATAATCTGAGAATACCTATCAAAAGAATATAAAAAGACATCAATATAAACAACTGCAAATTGTCTTAAAACACTCTTAAAAAAAAGTAAACAACCAAATCAAAGGTTTTCTTGTAAAGGTAGTTCACCATTGTATCCAACGTCAAATCTTCCGACGAAGTTGAACGGTCTTCAGGCAAATGATATATAGGTGTTGTTCCTCCTATCATACAAATTAGCAGGTGACTTGTACTGAAGTTAATTATCTATGCTGTCAGTTGACGAGTCGCAGATAAGGAAGTTTTATAGATGACTTTCGAAGTACGATTCACCACCATAAGGCTTGCATCGATCGGCTATGATACTGAATAAATAAATAGTAAAAAGAATATGCATATAAATCACCGATTAATTGGGTGAATAAACTCTCTCTCTCTCTCTCTCTCTCTCTCTCTCTCTCTCTCTCGACCAGGGAATCGCAGTGAAACCAACAGATGAAGACGCAAATTATATATATATATATATATATATATGTATGTATGTATTGATGTATATATATATGTATATACACATATATACATACATCATAATATATATATATATATATATATACATACATATATATATATTATATATATATTTATATACAGTATATATGTATATATATAAACACATTTATATATATGTATATATATAAACACATTTATATATATGTATATATATATACAGTATATATATATATATATATATATACAGTATATATATATATATATATATATGTATGTATGTATATATTCATATACATATATATATGTATATATACATTTATATACATATATAATGTATGTATATATACACACACACACACACATATATATATATATATATATATACAGACACACACAATATATATAATATATATATATATATATTTCAATGCGTCCAATAAACGACGGGCAGCTCCCGGAAAAAAGATACATAGCATTCAATGCCAAATCAAACTTTTAACTAATCAAGAGAGAACGATCATCCGTGCAGAAAATCTTCCACATCATTAGTCATTCAAGACACGTACATAAAAATATCAAACATTTCGTCAAATTCCAGACGAACAGTGCGTCATTCACACTAATCTTGCAAGCATTGTACTGTAATCATTTTAATATCAAGGACATTCACTTCTGATATATGCTTTATATCTCATTTAATCCATTAAATACGTTCTAGTTCTTCCTATTATCATCAATACGTGAAAATTTTAATTAGACATTCTCTGCATTACCTTTTAGTTGAAGAATTTTCCAACATGATCCTACCATCTCAGAATATTTTATGACACCCTTTTTACCATATCTTCTACGTACCTTAGAGGTACTTCTTTTATCAGTTCTTCTTACACCACCTACACTGCCCAAACTGCTTATCACGCAGATTCAATCTTTTTCCTTTGATTTCATCAATACTTCATTTACACAAAGAAAATTCTCATCAACAGTCTGTTTATGTTTTCTCACCCTAGGTTCTCAAGATAATATATCTCTCTTACCAATGTAATAACAAGGACCACTACTTTCCTCTAAAGTAGGTGATATCAGAAAGGAAATGCCCTTCAGATTCCAGCAAGTCTCTTGTGGCTAATTTTTATGGAGCAACCCCATTGGTCAACAGTATTGGGCACTGATACGTACTTACAATTGAGGGCATTAAATTGTAAATAGAGGTAACGACGTATCTAGTATAGCTGGTTAAAGCTTTCATTAACTAATTAATAAAACAAATAAGTAACAATTTGGACCTAGGAGCTTTATTTCAAGTGGTGATCTGTGAGAGATCAGTATTATAATATATTCTTAAGTATTCGATGTCCTGAACTAGAAACTTTACAACAGTGATGAATTTTGATTCAATATACAATATTTCCTCCTTAACAAAAGTTGTATTATTCTGATTATATTAAAAGGTATTTAAGTATATATGATGAAAGTTATGTAAAACTATGCATATTTATATATATACATATATATATATATATATATATATATATATATATATATGTGTATATATACACACATATACTATATATATATATATATATATATATACACACATTGTATATATATATATATATATATATAATATACACACACATTGTATATATATATACATATATATACATATATATATATAAATATATATACACGGTATATATATATATATATATACATATATATATGTATAAACATACACACACACACCCATATATATATATATATATATATGTATATATATGTATATATATATGTATATATATGTATGTATATATATATATATATATATATGTGTGTGTGTGTGTGTGTGTGTACAGTATGTATGAAAAGAGAAATACAAATAAATTAAAGCAGGAGGCATGCAGCAGCTTCCCTCCCCACAAGGCCAATGGCTCCTCCTGCCAGGTTAAGCAGCTAATCACACACTTTAAACGCGAGAAACAGTATGTAGCAATAGCGGTGGATAACTTGTAATTACGGGAAGGGGAGAATGCCCGATAAAAATACCGGTCACTCCAATTCGTCTTGCAGATCTGTCATACACTTAATTGATTTTGAACACGCGAACACTAGCGTAACTCTTATCTCCCGCGCGAGCTGACCACTTCTGAAAGGTCAAAATGTTTTGGGCTTATTTATTTACATATTTTTCTGTTGAAACTTTACTGACGCTCTAGTTGCCCTTAGTAGATGTGGAGGTCTGTTACTTTCTTTTGTATCTCTTGTTATTTGCATATACAAATTTATTCATATTTAAAATAACCAATCACAGAACTAACTTATTAGCGAACGTAAAAAAATATGGAAATAAATATTCAGTTCGAAATTTTTTTTTTTTTTTTTTTTTTTTTTTTTTTTTTTTTTTTTTTTTTTTTTTTAATCAAAACATGGTTCCCTTTGGAAATAGACATCTGTTTGAGGCTCGAGGTGGAAATGGCAGGTTCATCCTCGGCAAGATTCTTAGGCAGGATGTGTTGTACCATGTTAGCGGTATTTTTAGATATATTTCAGGAGGCGGCATTCTGGAAGCTATTTTAATTTTATGAGTACATCTTCGCTTTTATGATTTTAAATTGCATTTCCTTATATTCTTTATTCATAACAAACGATATCGATGCTAATGACCTTCGATGTCAGGATGCCAGAAAACTCCAAATCAATCAATCGGAAATTTATGTGCTATTATTATTATTATTATTATTATTATTATTATTATTATTATTATTATTATTATTATTATTATTATTATTATTATCACTACTTGCTAAGCTACAATCCAAGTTGGAAAAGCAGACTGCTATAAGCCCAAGGGCCCCAACATGGAAAATAGCCCAGTGTGGAAAGGAAACAAAGAAAAATTAAGTATTTCAAGAACAGTAACAACATTAAAACACATATTTTCTACGTAAACTATAAAAATTTAACAAAACAAGCAGAGAAATTATATAGAATAGTGTGCCCGAGTGTACCCACAAGCAAGAGCTCTAACCCAAGACAGTGGAAGACCCAAGACTACCCAAGACTGGAGACTATAGAACAATGGTTTGATTTTGAAGTGTACTTTGCCTAGAAGAGCTGCATACCATAGCTAAAGAGCCTTTTCTACTCTTACCAAAAGGAAAGTAGCCCCTTTTTCTCCTACAGCAATGCACCAAGTAAGCATTGGAGAACATCTCATAGAAACCGGACATTTTTCTTCGAAATACTACTCCTTGCAGATGAATAAGTGCACGATATAAGAGCTAAATTTCTAATTTACTTCCATCAGTTTCCATTGCATCGTCAAAAGGATGGTAGCTGAAGCATCATAGGTTTTATCAAATAGAGAAAATTTATTTTCCTAGAGAGAGAGAGAGAGAGAGAGAGAGAGAGAGAGAGAGAGATTCTGCGTATGAGATAATAGTTTTGGAATTAAAAAATAAAGTTAAAAATCTTAATCCAAGCAGAAATTGTATTATCATGAAGCTGAATAAGTATTTGGAATTATTTTCTGGAACAAATTTCTTTTATTATTTCCACCACAGGGAAAAAACTTCCTAGAGCTGCCCATAAATATAATAGAAAATAACTCTTGATATTGCCACAAGTATTTATTGCACAAAATGATATATCAAGGTGATGAAAAATAATGGATTTTAAAATTACATCTCCACACAGTCTTGTAAAATTTCTTGACATTTATAGTAGATATATATATATATATATATATATATATATATATATATCAAATAAGCCATATATATCAATATATTAAAGTCTGGATTCTCTTAACGACCTCAGGATCATATATATATACATATATTTCAGGAATTTATATAAGGACTGGAATTTAAATTTTCTTGGCTACTACAGCTTCCCATATATTACATAAATTTTAAGAAATATCAGTTATTTATCAATAACGCATTATAATACTTTCTTAAATACATATATGCATTTCTAAAAGATTTTCACAGTAACATATTAATCAAATATTCACATTAGTCTATATATAAAAAACACAATTCTATAGTTAAAAATAGATATCCAGACATGATATCTTAATTTAAATTGGCTAATACGACTTTTTTTTTTTTAGATCAAAGCTGTGACTCCTGATATATTTGCATTTGTACAAAACATGGTTGGATGTATATAGCACACATGTCAAACAATAACATGTAGAGCTCATCCATTTAAATAAGTCACCTAAGAACTAAGACTCAACAATTACCACCATTCCTCATCCACTGTATCATCTTAATCCATATGTAAATACAGTTGTTACCTTAACAGATCTCCCCCTTCATTAACCCCTTTCCCATACGTCTGACTAAATCCGCGGAAAGTCTGTAACAGTTGCCAAGAAAATACCATCAATAAAGAACCATTAGTTCCGAAAACACCTTTGCACCTGTGGCTAGGGAAATATATGGAAGGGCGGGAACCGGGGATAACGGCCGGGATGGCTTAAGAGTAGAGTTCCCGTCACTGATAGCGGGCAAGGGCTATGAAGGATGCCTTCTAATTGTTAGGGTGAAGATGGGGATTCAGATTATTAGGAGGCTTTGCAATTTGAAGGATGCTGTAGAGGCATAAGGATCCTAGAGACTACGAGTATTTGCATGGTAAAAATGCCATCCATTTGTAGGTTCCTTGGAATTTTGGGTTCAAAAGAGAGAGAGAGAGAGAGAGAGAGAGAGAGAGAGAGAGAGAGAGAGAGATTAGTGTAAGGAGATACTTAAATTAAATTGTTTGATAATAAAACACCCAATTCATAACATCCTTTTCTACAGACTCTGAAAGCAATCCGGTATGTTGTTTTATACATTTATAATCTATTTTTCACCTGTATATTAGGATGCGTTTTAGAAACTGGTATAGTTTATTTCTTTACAGATAAGGTTTTCGTATTGATCATCACTCCCAACTACAAATACGTTTACTGTCAACGATTTCATTGAGCTCAAGGTGAGAGTTTCACTCACTTTAATCACTCTGGTAACATCCGCCAGGGCATCTATTACCTCATTTACTCCATGCGTGTGTAAGGCTTTGGTGACTCAAAGAGTAAGCTTCAACAGAAAGTTGGGAAATATTCGTTAACTAATGTACATTACACGAACCGTCGAAAAGAACTGCTAAATATTTAGTATATATGCATACACACACCCACACACACTCGCACCCCTCTTTTACCATGGTTTGACTACTTCCTTTTCCCATACACAAGAGACGGTGTGAGGTGGGCGTTACCGGAAACAGACACAGATACACACATATTGTATATAGGCCTATATATATACACACACACACACACACACACACACATATATATATATATATATATATACAATATTTTATTATTATTATTATTATTATTATTATTATTATTATTAAATGCTAAGCTAAAACCCTAGTTGGAAAAGCAGGATGCTATAAGCCCAGGGGCCCCAACAGGGAAAGTATCCCAGTGAGGAAAGGAAATAAGGAAATAAGGAAAAATAGAACATTTTAGGAATAGTAACAATATTAAAATAAATATTTCCTATTTAAACTATAAAAACTTTAACAGAACAAGAGGAAGAGAAACTAGATAGAGAAGTGTGCCCAAGTGTACCATCAAGCAAGAGAACTCTAACCCAAGACAGTGTAAAACCATGGTACAGAGGCTATGGCGCTACCCTAGAATAGAGAACAATGGTTTGATTTTGGAGTGTCCTTCTCCTAGAAGAGCTGCTTACCATAGCTAAAGAGTCTCTTCTACCCTTACCAAGAGGAAAGTAGCCACTGAACTTTTACAGTGCAGTAGTTAACCCCTTGGGTGAAGAAGAATTGTCTGGTAATCACAGTGTTGTCAGGTGTATGAGGACAGAGGAATATCTGTAAAGGATAGGCCAGACTATTCGGTATCTGTGTAGGCAAAGGGAAAGAACCGTAACCAGAGAGAAGGGTCCTATGTAGTACTGTCTGGCCAGTCAAAGGACCCCATAACTCTCTAGCGGTAGTATCTCAACGGGCGGCTGGTGCCCAGGCCAACCTACTACCTACAAAACTGGACATTTACTCTATTATATATGGGAGACTACTATTTTAGTGATGAAAAAGTCTAATTTTGTTTCCATTCATAAGTACTAATTTCCATAACGTTTATGTGTGGGTGTCCTCTGAATGTATAGAAATTCAATGACTATAGTATAAACAAAACTTGTAAATGATATCATGAAAAAGATAATAAGCTGATTTACTATTTTCGAAGGTGCATAATTCGCACTAGAGAATTGTTAACGATATTTAATGCATAGCACACGAACAGAATCACATACACAGGCTGATTTTCAAAAAAATATACCAGATTCTAAATGTGAAATTTGAAGAGCTTTTAAACTATCATTTCTTCGTAGATTATAGCATTATTCCTTATAAAGATAAGCTTGGTATATAAATAGTGTAATATAATTTTCGAATGTAGTTCAAGGTAATAAAAATAAATACATATTTTGC
>NC_090731.1:26262320-26267320 GCF_036898095.1 Palaemon carinicauda | reverse complement strand
CTACCTATAGCTTAGTCTATACATTTATAGATTTTCACCAGTTACTGAAGTCTGATCTAAAACAGGAGGGAAAAATTAGCTTTTTTATATCAATATACAATTAAAGTTTTGATTGCATAGTTTATATTGATAAATGAAATATATCCTTTGAATGATCGACATAAAGGGGCCTACATAATACTTTTCAAAAATGTTACAACCTAAATATAAAAAGACATTTTTTTTTTATTCAGAAAGAAACAAAATCAGAAATATAAACAAATGTGCTATGTACATTCTTCCTCCTTCATTAACTCTTACTCTCTCGAACCTTACTGCCGAAAACAATGAGAATTTTATATATCAAAAGTTAACGAGCTGCCATTAACATAGAGAGGCTAGTAGGTAGTTCGTGAAGACTCAGAGGCTGATGGCAGATAGCCATCAGACACGTCAGTGATGACGTGAAGACTGAGAAGAGAAAGCTTTTTTTTTTCTTTTTTTTTTTCCTCGAACCCAAAAGAGGTTCTTAACTCACTGCCAACGGCTTTCAGACCCTACATGCACGCTTATGCGCAGATACTTTGGCGCTCATAAAAAATTCTTCCGTCAATCATCGAATCACCAGCGATAACATCAAGCGACAGATCCCGTCACCTCGTTAGCGTAGAACACTAGAGTGAGGAAAATGGGAGTGGTGGTAGAATGATTAAGAACCTAGTGGAGGGACGAGGGAGTCTTGAAGATCGATGCAAAGTATGAGAGACTGGAGGACCATTGTGAATGTGACCTTCAGTTACGAAGCTTTTGTTTAGGTAGGATAGACCACGGTGGGATAGACAATAAGAAAATGTGATCCACAAGTCAAAGTTTGAAAGAATATTCCGTGAAATGAAGCTTTAGCTGATTTAGCAATTTTTTTCCCAGTCTTGTTTAGGTAGGATAGACCACGGTGGGATAGACAATAAGAAAATGTGATCCGCAAGTCAAAGTTCGAAAGAATATTTAAGCTTTAGCTGATTTAGCAATCTTTTTTCCAATTTTGTTTAGGTAGGATAGACCACGGTGGGATAGACAATAAAAAAAAAAAAAAAAAAAACGTGGTCCACAAGTCAAAGTTCGAAAGAATATTCTGTGAAATGAAGCTTTAGCTGGTTTAGGTACTTTTCCAATCTATACAGATTTGTACCTCTACGAATATAATCTGGCTGCTATGCAGTAGATACTATGTTGGCGTGATAAGATATGATGATGATGATGATAATGATGCCGAGTAATTTCTTCTGCTAATCACTTATGAGTTTAGGTGATATTTTCCAAAAGCTTGTTTTAAGTAAATGCCAGAATTGGAAGACAGTGGAGAAATATTGCTTTGAATAATGCTATATAATGTAATAAATAGATTAAATCAATTTTGATCTATCAAAACCGGAAAAGATTATTTAGTTTATAAGAGATTCCATCATGAATACGGTTACTGTCAGTTAAGATACCTCCAGATTTTTGTTCAGATGGATTTGGAAAGAAGCTGAAATATCCTCGTATTATGTATATTTTCAAGCGGAACTTTGTAATTGTGCACCACATTATTTCTACGAATCCTCTGTAAGTTATATGCAGAACTTAAAAAGGACATATATTAATTCTAGTTGTTTATTTACATGAGTAAAAATATAATTACTGTGATAAAATTTTAAACTATGGGATTATTAGTGACTCAAAATAACCGAAGTTACTGTTTATGACAATACAAAATATTACATAAATCAAATATTTGCATTTTGATGTCGATTGGAATATAACGTTGCTAGACTCCAAGCATCTGAGTCTATATTTTCCGCAAGAATTTAGTATGCTACATATCGAGCTTCCTAACCAAACAGTTACATGGTAGTACTAATTCATAGATTTGACGTTGCAAGATCTAATAGCATAGTAAAATTGCATTGTACCTTGGCTCGTTGATATATATGGTTTAACAATTTTCCTTATAGCCTTTAAAATCTACATATAATGTTTATAATTAGTATTATATGTTTATTAGTTATACAGGGAGGTATTGCATCGTACTTCTGTAGTTATACCCATCTTGAAAAACACCGACGAATAATGCCATTAGTAAATTATTGCTTAGAAATAAGAGATGATGTTTATTCACCTTTCTTGAACCAATAGGTAATTGAGCAGTATCTGCAATGCCATTTCTTTAAGATATTGTTTTTTGTTAGATAATCTTGTGCTGGTTTATTGAAGAGGCAAGAAAAACATAATAAGGCAGCTAAAATTTTGGGGACTGCAGTGAGTATTTTCAGGGCACACTGTTAAAAAAACAGTAATGTCATATGCACATTTATATATATATATATATATATATATATATATGTTATGGTGGAGTGAGGACGTGCTGAAGAAGCGCTCTGTTGAAATTTAACAACAATAGTGGCAAGTTAAAAGTGAAAATCGTTAAGTTAATAATTTCCGACATCATTAAGTTATGTAAACTGGAATCAGCGTCATTGGAATACTAAATAGTGCAAAATTACATATTAATAGTTGATTACAACTAGGACACAGGTAAGAGTTACCAATTATGGTTTTCCTGACCCATTTGGACTTAGATATAGTGTAAACTACGAAAATGTTAGGAGCCATTAAGAAAATTAGAAGGAAACCTCATGAAAAGACTGAAACAGGAAAATCAGTTGAAGATGAAACAAATGAATTTCTACAGATAATGAAGAATACACCAGTATATGATAGTGACAACATGGAGGAAGGCGCCTGTGGAAGAAATGATGAATCAGCGAATGGATCGTTGGCCACCGTGGAATCTGATGACACTGAACTATGTAAGCACTGCAAGACTGTCGTTGCCAATGAGGGAATTTGTTGCAATAGATGTCAAAAATGGTATCATATTGAAAACGAATGTTCTGGATTAATAGAAAATTTATCACAAGCTGGCAGAAGACTATTGTGTAATGAACATATTTATTACATATGTAGAAATTGCACTGATAAGTTCAATGAGGATGCAGCAAACATACAAAGAAAAGTATTGGATGAAGAAGCCGTAATGTCCCATCATTTGGTTCAGGTCTTGATGAATAAAATAGAAGAAATGAAGGATAGCATGACAGAAATGAGAAAGAAATTGCAAGAAACAAGAGATGAGATGCATGAATTAAGAAATGAAATGAAAGAATTAAAAAATGAAAAGAAAAGGAATGAAGATGACATAGATAGGAAGCATCTAACTGGCACATATGCTGAAAAGCTGAAATCAAAGAAAACATTGATTGTAAAATCAACTGATGAGGTGTCAGCAGTTATTAATAAGAAAACAATTATGACCAAATTAAAAGCCCAAGTTGAAAGTACTGCTGAAACAAAAGATGGCCACCTGATCATAAAATTTGCAGATAAACAGAACCTGGAGCAGGCAAAATCAGAATTGGAACATGGTAATGTAAACAAGATCACTGTTACTGAAAAAGGAAAACTTAAACCGAAGATAAAACTTACTTATGTACCAGAAGATGATGATGATATTATTCAAAGTCTGAAGCTTAAGAACCAGTGGCTAAATAGACACATTGTAGAAAACGATGATCTGACTATCATAATGCAAGAAAATTCAAGAATGGATAAACATAAACACTATATTATAAAATGTACACCTAAGATACGTAAAGCAATCTATGAAAATGGAGATAAACTTAGTACCACATATAGAATATGTAATGTTTACGACCATTACATGCCCTACCAGTGTTACAAATGCCAGGAATTTGGGCATAGTGCAGCAAATTGCAAGAATAAACAGTCGTGCCCCAAGTGTGCGAGAGAACATAAAGCGGGTCATTGCAGTGTTGTTGAAGTTAAATGCATAAATTGTGTGAGAAAGAACTATGATGACACAGAACATAAATCCTATGACAAATTAAACTGTGAAGTTTATAAGCAAGAAATAATAAGAGCCAGAAACAATACTGACCATGGCTTCGATTAAGAAAATATTATGTAATCTAATAAATATACAATCCATTGGCAACAAAACTCATATCATTAAGGAAGTCGTAAGTGATCAAGATGTGGATATTTGCTTATTAACTGAAACTTGGTTGAGTGGTAATGTGAGTGACAGATCGAAAATAAATGAAATGACACCTAAATCTTATAACTTTTATCATGAACCAAGAGAAAACAAAAGAGGTGGTGGCATTGGAATCTTAATAAAGAAATCATACAAAGTTATTAAGAAATCATCTCATAGTTAATTCATTTGAATATATGAATATTAAAATTTTATCTCGAAATGTAAATCTACAAATAGTTATACACTATAGACCACCGTGCAAAAGCAAAAGAATGTTTCTAGATGAATTTAATAACTTACTAGATGCATTGAATGACAATCGAATATAGTTATATGTGGTGATTTCAACCTACATCTCGATAACAGAGTAGACCCATATGTCAATGAATTTAGAGAATTGATTGACAACCATGACCTTGAAAACATAGTGTCTGAACCAACAGCTCAGTCTAATCATATACTGGATCTAGTTATAGTAAACAAAAACAACAACATCATACTAAATATGGAGATTGAACCTCACTGCTCTATATCCCCAATGCATAAGTTGATGTCTTTTGAAATAGACGTTAGAAAAAATAATGCAATACAGAAGGAAATCACATACAGAATTAAGACTAACTTTGATCCAAAAGAGTTCATTGAACAAAGCCTAGAGGACATAAAAGGGATAACACCAGTCTGTAACTGTGAAGAGAATCACACCCTTGTAGAGGGACAATCCTGTATAAACTGCATTACTGATAGAAGTAAAACTATACTTGCAACTAATTATAATAATAGGTGCCCGGAAATAACAAAAATAATCACAATTAAAGAAAAATCGAACTGGTTTGATAACGAATTACACGAAGAGAAAAAAGAAAAAGAAAAATGGAGGATAAATGGAAAAGAAATAAAAATAATGAAAACTGGCAACATT
>NC_090731.1:26247320-26252320 GCF_036898095.1 Palaemon carinicauda | reverse complement strand
CTCTCTCTCTCTCTCTCTCTTTCTCTCTCTCTCAGATTAATCTAATCATTATATTTTCCCTTTCGCAATTTTATATCCTTATCATGATTTATTTCTTAACGCCAATCTTTAAACTTCCACTTTATACCCTCTCTTATGTATATATCTCCTACGGTCAAATATGAAGTTCTCTGGCAGAGAAAATTGATGTTGCTCATCAGAATAATGTGTGATACATCACACCTTATGAATATGGAATCAAATAACGCTTAAATAGCCTCTAATTCTTCATTGCTGCTTCGATGCAAGCTTCTGAAGGACATAAATTACGGATCTATTTAGGTTTATCGTGGCCGATGTGGTAACGTCCCTGACTGATGATCGCCAGACTGGGATTCGAGTCCTGCTAAAACTCCTTATGAGCTAAGAATGGGGGTTTTGGGGAGCCAGCCATTGCCTAGCCCTCCTTGGTCCTAGCTTGGGTAGAGAGGGGGCTTGGGCGCTGATCAGATGTATATAGGGTAAGTCTCTAGGGCATTGTCCTGCTTGATAGGGCAATATCCCTGTCCCTTGCCTCTGTCATTCATGAGCGGCCTTTAAAACTTTAACTGCATATGAATTTATGAACCTCAGGGGACTTCGTTGGGCTGTGAATAATGAAGGTTCGATGTTTAAAATATCAGTAGCCATGGGTATATATATATATATATATATATATTGTAGGCGTTATTTTGTTAATTATTTTCTTCCAGTTTTCTTTGAAAACAAATCATATATGATAATTATAGAGAATAGCATTTTAAGTTTATTCCGTCTTCATAATTCTACTATTGCTCATTTAAATTGTATTTGTACAATTAATTTTATTTATCATTTATTTCTATTTCTAACTACTCAAAAATATTATTATGATTTCTTTTTGATTTATGATACTTTAAAATTAATGTATCTTTGATTAGGTTAAGCACTCCTTGCCTAATTCAACCATAGTAGACAAAGGTAC
Source organism: Palaemon carinicauda (assembly GCF_036898095.1). Lineage (NCBI taxonomy): Eukaryota > Metazoa > Arthropoda > Malacostraca > Decapoda > Palaemonidae > Palaemon > Palaemon carinicauda. Next base: position 26,251,338 of record NC_090731.1, on the reverse strand, counting down.
ACACTAAAATCATTGCTTTAGTCCAGTCATTGCTTTCATGCTCATTTGCAACAAGTTTAAATGGTGCTATAACCATAAATATAATGATGGTGACCGTGCATCCATTGGGCGTGTCTTCTTAAGGAGCATAGAGCAATTTCTTCTGACTCACTAAATTCTTATCAAGGTTATTAATTACAACAATTACAGCGCCCCCTTTGATCTCGGAACGACTATGTTGTTGCAATAACAACCAGATAGCGAGTGACTTGGTCGCTCCTTAGATAGTTATCTTCATCGTTGAGATTTCTTGATGACAGGAAATCAGAGAGCGACAAAATATAAACTCAAAGATGTATTCTAATCTAAACAAGGAGATCCAGAGATAATAGGATGATGTTTTGATCGCGGAGTCTTGACAATGTGAAATATTGGCCTTATATCTTGAACCGAAGGAGGCGAGGAATGACTAAATTATGCCGATGATTGTGGTACAATTATGATTTTGATGAACCTTTAGAATATATTACCAGTATAGCTGGAGGAATGCACGCACCTATATAAATCTCCTTCGTACACTACACAGACTCCGCCCTTTTGTTTGGTCACAAGAACACTGATCCACACAAGTGTGTACATGTCCTCAGAATAAAGATGCCCTTACTTTCTTCCATCCACGCCCTAATTCATCTATTTGGGTCAAATGGTACTTACATATCCCTCTCTAAAGTTCATCTGATATATATATATATATATATATTATATATGTATATATATATGTATATATTATATATGTAATATATATATATATATATATATGTAATATATATATATATATATATATTATATATATGTATATATATATATATATATATATGTATATATAATATATATATATATATATATATATTATATATGTATATATATATATATATATTATATATGTATATATATATATATATATATTATATATGTATATATATATATATATATATGTATATATATATATATATATATTATATATGTATATATATATATATATATATTATATATGTATATATATATATATATATATATGTATATATAATATATTTATATATATATACATATATATATATATATATATATAATATATATATATACACACACACACACACACACATATATATATATATATATAAAATATATATATATATATATATATATATAACTTATTTCATGAAAAGTGATATATGAAGCACCTTAATATCCCTACTGTTTCCATTTTGAGGCTTTAACGTAATGGAAGATGAGAGAGAAAAACACCAATAAGGAAAATTAAAGCTTATATTTGCCCTGATATTAAAAGTAAACATTCTACTTGGAAAAGCTCATGAATTTTCATAAATAATCCACATGGATTATCTATGGGTAATCCTATGTTCAAATCTTATATGATGTTCTAAATCTAATTTACTCAATTTTGCCCTAGCACAAATTGGGAACAAGCTTTTTAGAGGTAGAGGTACTAAATTATTTAAAAATGGGAAATCATATTCAAGAAGTATTATTTTGTAAAAGGATGTTATATGGATAACTTGTATTTGCAATAACCCTCTACGGTAATTTAAATACTTTTATAAACAATTACAGTTTTCCTTCATTGTTGTCCTAAAAAAAAGGATTACAAGACCAGAACAATAAGTTAGTATAGCGTATTATATTAAAAAAAAAAAAAAAACACACACATCAAGAAAAATACCAAAATATCATCAGAGCATGAAGAGGAAGCCACTTGTTGCATGTTTAAAAACACATTTTTTTTTTTTTTTTTTTTTTTTTGATGGACAATGGATTTCTTTTGACCTGGAGAAAATTATTGAGGACTCTTATCCTGCCAACAAATGATAATGCAAAACCCAAAAATGGATGTGAAAGCAATGACCAATGATAAAATAAGTAGTCTCTCTATTCCACCAAAGGCGACATTTTTAATTATTATTATTATTGTTATTATTATTATTATTATTATTATTATTATTATTATTAGCTAAGCTACAACCCTACTTGGTAAAGCATGATACTATAAGCCCCAGGGTTCCAACAGGGAAAATAGCCCAGTGAGGAAAGGAAACAAGGAAATAAACAAACTACAGAAGTAATAACAATCCGTGACAGCTGCAGAAAAAAATTATAAAACTAAGGCTAATTACCAGCTAGGTAGTCGAATATGGTGTGTTGTAATCAGGGTATAGTAGGGATAACCATTTAATTCTTTAAGAAATAAAAAAAAAAAAAGGAGGCCATCATTACCTATTAGAGGTAGAGCAAAGGGGATATACATTAATAGACTCGAATCCTATTCAGAGTAGGGATGTTTATTATGGTTAGTTCATTTTAGTTATAACTTATTCTAAAAGTAAAGTGCATATAATGTTAATGAATTATTTGAGATTCTATAGTTGAAAAGATAAGAACAAGAAAAGTGGTGAGTGTCAAAACTGACACACAAACACACACACACATACATAATATACACACACACACACACACACACATATATATATATATATATACATATAAATACACACACTCACACACACACACACACACATATATATATATATATATATACATACATGTACATACATATACATACACACACATTATATATATATATATATATACATACACACATATATCAGAGATTTTCATTTACTTGCAACAGCGTGATTTACGATGTATTTGCCAAAAGTGAATGATCGCAACGCACGCCAAAAACCCCGTTTATCAGAAGTCTCAAAGACTCATTGTTGTTCTTCCTGATCTCATAATTTGGTGAACTCGTGTGTTAAGGCGACTCCGCCTTTGAGGGGTAATAGGTTGGTGCGTGGTCTGTTGGCTTAATTGAACTGTGTTGAACTGAAAACATTTATTCTTCAAGGAAAACTGGCATGTTTTTAATGGACAGTTTTTTTTTTATTTCATTTTTTTTTATTTTCATGTCCAGATTATAAGACCAGGATTATACCTAGGTATAGAGTTTTTTTTTTTTTATTCTTTTTATTTTTTTTTTCAAATCTAAAAACAAAGGATCCTGGATGTAATGCATAGACCGCCCCTGTGTAAATGACGCATGCGCAAAGAAAAGGAAGAGCCTCCCATTGAGATTCCCGACGGTGTGCACTATTTGCAGCCATGTTTTTTTCTCCCTTTTATTCTTTTCTCGTAGCAAAGGTTCAAGGGTTTCGTCAGGGTCAGGGCGGTGTCCCCACGACCTAAAAGATTTAGCCACACCTGCCCTACTCCACCCTCCTGCAATTAGCAACTCACTTCGCCGATTTGGTCTCGGGTGGTAAAGGCGGCTCTTCCCTGAAGAGTGGGAGAAGGCTGCAGGCTCAAAGGGCACCGTGAATGCCAGAAAAAAGGTTCCGCCGTGATATATTCAAATGGCGAACACCGCAAGGGACACCTAGCATAATTTTGGTTTGATGTGGATTACATGAAACGGGGGAGTTTGATTTGGGAGGTGAAGCCTTCGCTTCATTTGTAAATCCATGAATTTTTTCTTTATTCTACAATCCATACATAACGATATGTTAATATACTGTCTGTAATATCTATTCATTAACAAATGGAATGTCTGTGTAATCATATGTTTAGAACTATGGAATCTTTTATTTTTTGAGCTTGTCTAATGAGAGAGAGAGAGAGAGAGAGAGAGAGAGAGAGAGAGAGACAATTGCTGCGTAATGTAAGTTGATAAAAGCAACAGCAGTAGTCTTTGAGGTGGTCGGCTTCTAATGAGTTTCTGCCACTGACTGAATGTAAATAACTTTTTCCAGGCCATGAGTAAACATCATTAAGTCTTTGGTTTGTTCTCTCGACTTCCCATGTCTTATAAAAAAAATTCTATTGGGACTAGTTCACTTCTTTTTCGAAGTGTTTTTTTTTCTTTAGAGTAAGCTAGGTTCAAGTAATTTGTCAATTTATTTCTTAATACAATAATAATTCAATATGCTTTCACTAATTCACACTGACTCAATTACGTTGTTTTTTA
>NC_090731.1:26244942-26246820 GCF_036898095.1 Palaemon carinicauda | reverse complement strand
ACTCTTGAATATATATTCTGCTCTCTCCTAAAGCCCTAATAGCAAAATTAACCTTGTACATGATTTCGTCTTCCAGCCAAAGTAGAAACACAACAATTCCATACACTATAAACAAAAATTACATTAGTTTGTTTTTTTAGATAAAAGATTAAACGCCTCATTAAATCTTCCCTTTTAATGTAGCAAATAACCATGTTTATGTTTCAGGAGGCGGGGCTTTATTTCTTCCTACCCATAAGGGATCACGTTGATAAAGCAATTAGATTTATACACGGCAACGCCCAGGAGAGATTTAATTTGGGGAGATACATCATCAAAATTGGAGTAAGGATCGTTGTGTCTACGAATAGAGGGCGATAAAGCCCCATTTGCAGTCGGAAGTGTGTTAATGGGTTCCATAACTCACCCGAAGAGATTAAGATTACGACCCTTTGGGCAAGGGTACTGCGTCTCCCAAAGCGGGGTCTACCCGGTCGAACGGTTCATCGAACCCGGTTGACGAACCTGCTTGTCAAACGAATCGAAGAGGCGGAGTCAGCCGTAAATGCATAAAGTTTGTGGACAGTGAAGCCCCGCCAACAAAAGTCAGGCGAGAACATACTTTCTTCGACCGTTCGACGAATATGTCCGACAACCCAATATCCCGTTCACACGTTCGGACACTACTTCAAACCACTTGTCTATCGAACCGCGTTCGACGAACCATTCGACCGTGTAAACCACCTCAAGAAAGTAACATTTTTCTTCTGATGGTGATGGCAATGATGAAGAGGTGGAGTGAAAATGTATATGATATTAAAAAGACCCATGAATTGGTTTTATCAAGACAAGAGATATTTATACCATTTGTACCATACCCTCCGTGTAAGAATTAATAGTTGCTAGTGAAATATCACCAACACTTCGTTGCCACTTTCTTTTTCTTTTTTTTAATCAAATAGTCATAACGTTTTTCAAAATATGAGATACCTAAAGTATAAAGTGTATTTAAGAAAGAAGTGTCTCTCTCGCAGTACCTTTTTATTTTTAGTATTGAAACATAAAATATGAGTAAAGCTTACATAAAGGAATTTGATTAAAAAATCCTGGGAACGAATCGTGGCCTTGAGTTCCTCCTATAATAATTTCTCATTATATCTTCAGTTTCCCCCCTAAAAAAATAATTAATGGATTTAATTAAGGAAAATGAAGGCCTGGATCATTACGGCCATAATGTTGCCAAGGTAAGAAGCTCAGCCTAGATCGAATGATTAATCTGAATAATAGTTTTATCATGCATTCAAAGTGAAGGAGAAAAGAAAATGGAAGCATTAGGGCTGACTTCACATCATTCTCAAGCAGAAGTTGTGGTAGCCTACTGGAAACGTCCCTGCCTCACGATCTGCTGGTCTGGTGTTCGAGATCCACTCAAGCTCGATAGTTTTTAGCATTGTCTGTAACCTCGTTATTCTTGTGAGCTATGGATGTGGTTTTCGAGAGCCTATAGGTCTTGCTGCTGAGCCATCACCCACCACTGCCTGGTTCTTGCTGGCCCTAGCTTGGAAGGAAAGAGGCTTGGGGTCTTACCTCTGCCATTCATGATCAACCTTTAAAATCAATTCTTGGCGAGGTCCTCTGCCTTCCATTTCTATATATATCCGTTATTCTGATGAGGTATGTCATCTCTAAATGTTTGTTTCGATTGATGCATTGCTTTAGAGCACAGCCTCTAATTTATAGTGGCTTGTTTTATGTGAATAATATTGCATGTACACAGACAGGTCCCTTAGTGTCTAACCAGCTCTTGAAGAATATAATTTTTTCTCTCTACCTGTTGTATTAATTCAACAGTTTCAGCCACATTTATTCAAGTAACAAGAATGACGTTGGATTATAAGG
>NC_090731.1:26227442-26237442 GCF_036898095.1 Palaemon carinicauda | reverse complement strand
TCTCCTCCACCCACATGGAAATCTTTCTCGGTACGCATGGCGGGGGTCTCTTCTCCAATTCCGAAACCTTTGAAACGGAGCGCACTTCAGAGGTCGTAGAGGAATACATTACATGCTGAGGAAGCGAAATTACATCCCTGCTTGAGGAGGTGTAAAGGTGGGCGTTGCCACACCAATTGCCTCCTTTTATTACGCAACTTTTAACCTGGAATATGATCTGGAACCGGAGTTGAGGCGTCCGGTGGTGGTCATGGTAAGGTCCAGTCATGTCAGATTATTATTATTATTATTATTTGCTAAGCTACAACCCTAGCTGGAAAAGCAAAATGCTATAAGCCCAGGGGCCCCAACAGGGAAAATAGCCCAGTAAGGAAAGGAAAGAAGGAAAAATAAAATATTTTAGGAAGAGTAACATTAAAATAAATATTTCCTATATAAACTATGAAAACTTTAACAAAACAAGAGGAAGAGAAATTAAATAGAATAGTGTGCCTGATTGTACCCTCAAGCAAGAGAACTCTAACCCAAGACAGTGGAAGACCATGGTACAGAGGCTATGGCACTACCCAAGACTAGAGAACAATGGTTTGATTTTGAAGTGTCCTTCTCCTAGAAGAGCTGCTTACCATAGCTAAAGAGTCTCTTCTACCCTTACTAAGAGGAAAGTAGCCACAGAACAAATACAGTGCAGTAGTTAACCCCTTGAGCGAAGAAGAATTGTTTAGAAACCTCAGTGTTGTCAGGTGTGTGAGGACAGAGGAGAATCTGTTAAGAATAGGCCAGACTATTCGGCGTATGTGTAGGCAAAGAGAAAGAACCGTAACCAAAGAGAAGGATCCAACGTAGTACTGTCTGGCCAGTCAAAGGACCCCATAACTCTCTGGCGGTAGTATTTCAACGGGCGGCTGGAAATTATCGAGAATTGAATAACTGGGGCTAGCTTATAATGTAGCAACTGAGTAAGATTGAGCTCATAAGAAAATAGTACTAGAATATAGAGGTAATTCAGGTTTTTTAATGTAAATCTGAGAATCTAACATATGGCTATGAGAAAATTTACTTATGATTTGAAATTCTTTCAACATTTCTTATTTCTTATGTATAGAATCCTGGATTAGAACGTGATGAATTGGATCAAAGTTTTGAAAGAATAGAAGATACAGATTTTAGAATTACCAGAAAATGATATTACAGTCTATGAATTACATCAAACTCCGTTTCTCTCATAAGAGCGATATAATAAATTTCTGAGGATTTAAACTGTAAGAATATACGATATCCGCAGTTTAAAAACAACACATATCAAACAAAATTCTAAATTTTTCTTCAAATTTGAATCATCCCTTCATAAGGAAATGAAGTTAACGCCCTTATGTACCCTGATAAAAGTGCAGAAAACCTTGATAACACTGAATAAAGATTTTGATACACTGAAGAAAAGCCCTGATAACAGAATTCCTTCCAGTCTACCTCTTATGCACGAGCCTCTTCGCTGGAGCAAGGTGCAGTTCAAAACTTAATTCTCTTTTTAGAAACATTACACGAAAAGAATAGTCAATTTAGATAAGGCCACTATATTTGAAAACTGATATCTGTGTAGCGACCTTGTAGGAATGCTGACTAAAAGCTTAGAGCTAAGCGTGTGGATGGTAAGAAAATATGTGACTAACTTTATTCGCAGTGTTTAATAATTCTAATATCTGAACAAAAACTAGATGTAAAATAGAATGTGTTGTTATTATTATTATTATTATTATTATTATTATTATTATTATTATTATTATTATTATTATTATTATTATTATTATTATTATTATTATTATTATTATTATTGTCAATATATTTCACTAGTTTCAAGCAAATCAATGCATTTTGTCAAATGTTTGAATACCCCTGCTGCTTACAAATAGACTGAAGTTTTAACATCTTGACTGAAAACGATAACATTTATATATTTTAGAGAGATGGTTAATATACTATACAAATATAAATTCAGCACTTACTGTGTTACTACTTTTGAACTTTATGTGTAATGTTTACTGGTCCTTGATAAAACTTCAACATGCTATTCATCCATGAGTATACGGGTTGAAGTAATTTTAGTTAAGGGATTTCACGGATAATTTCGCTCTTACTGAAGTTTTATCTGGAGTTCTTCGTATGTTTGAACTAACAAAAACTATCTTTAGGCCTTCGAAAACTCACTTGTAAATAATTTCATCACAGTTTTCATGACATGATGTGAGACTTCAAACCTACAAAGATTTAAAAATGTAGGTATTTATTGCGACAACCGACATAAAGTAGTATGATTGAAATGCCTCCAGTACACTTATATACACATACATACATACATACATACATACATACATAGTATGTATATATATATATATATATATATATATATATATATATATATATATATATATATATATATATATATATATATATATATATATATATATATGTATATATATATATATATATATATATATATATATATATATATATATATATATATATATATATATATATGTATATATGTATATATATATATATATATATATATATATATATATATATATATATATATATATATATATATATATATATATTATTACTTGTTAAGCTACAACCCTAGTTGAAAAAGCAGGATGCTACAAGCCCATGGGCTCCAACTGGGAAAATAGCCCAGTGAGGAAAAGAAACAAGGGAAAAATAAAATATTTCCTATATACACAATACAAACTTTAACCAATCAAGAGGAAGAGAAATACGATAGAATAGTGTGCCTGAGTGTACCCTCAAGCAAGAGAACCAACCCAAGACAGTGCGAGACCATGGTACAGAGGTTATGGCACTATGCAAGACTAGAGAACAATGTTTTGATTTCGGAGTGCTCTTCTACTACAAGAGATGCTTATCCTAGCAAAAGTCTCTTCTACCCTGACCATGAGGAAAGTGGCAATTGAACAGTAGTGCAGTAGTATACTCCCTTGAGAGAAGAAGAATTGTTTGGTAATCTCAGTGTTCAAGTGTATGAGGATAGAGAAGAATATGTAAGGAACAGGGCAGACTATTCGTTGTATGTGTAGGCAAAGGAAAATGAACCGTTACCAGAGAGAAGGATCCAATGTAGTACTGTCTGGTCAGTCAAAGGACGCCATAACATTCTAGCGGTTTACAGTACAGTGTATATACATATATATATATATATATATATACATATATATACATATATATATATACATATATACATACATATATATACATACATAAATACATACATATATATACATACATATATACATATATACATATATACATATATATATATATATATATATATATATATATATATATATATATATATATATATATATATATATATATATACACACTTTATATATATATATATATATATATATATATATATATATATATATATATATATATATATATATATATATAATAAAAAAAGGTATAAAACACATAAGCTTTAACCGTTAAGCAAACATGCAAAATAATCCAATGACGGGAACCAAACACCACCTTTGAAATAAACCTAAGGTAGAAATAGTGCCATAAACTGAATAGACGTAGTAAATCAGTGAGACTAGTCACATTACCTCCAGATTGTAAGTTGTCAGATTATAGCATTGTGAATGGATGGATAGTCTCTGTTCGAGGTGAATGTTAATTTTTTTTTTTTTTTTTTTGTCGGAGTTATCGATGAAAACTGTTTTTTCCATTAGCGGCATTCACGGTCAAAACACGAAATATAAAGACTTTATTCTTTGTATTATTTAAGAAGCGGAACATACAGTAGCATAGAGAAGCTCCAGGCTAGTAATCAACATTTTTTGTTTAGATTTACCTCTCTCTCTCTCTCTCTCTCTCTCTCTCTCTCTCTCTCTTTCTCTCTATGTATATATACATACATACATACATACATACATACATACATATACATATATATATATATATATACATATATATATATATATATATATATATATATATATATATATATATATATATATATATATATATATATATATATATATATATATATATATATATATAGATAAACAAATGCAGCCGTTTCTGGTACACTTCAGGCCAAAGGTCTCGGACATTTTCATCAACAGGCTGGCCACTGTGGACTGGTAATGGTGGGAGATTTTAGTTCGATCGCTCACTCAAACCAACCTAGTATCGGGGGAGGGGCAAATAAGTACAGCTTTGCTGAATGAAAAAAGGTCTCTAAGTTGGATGAAAAATAGAATGAAAAATGTAAATAAAACGGGATTTTAAACTTCTGTTCGAAGATTATTTATGAGTCGATATGTTTGTAATTTAATAACATATTTAGATGAATAGTTAAAAGGAAAAATTGTGAATTCATATTGATTAAAAAAAACTATTGGCACTACCTAAGCCCTTCAAGCAAATTAATGTATCCCCTCTTGATACATTCAGGCATACTATTCTTCTTAATTTCTCTTCTTGTTTTGTTAATGTTTTTCTAGTGTATGTAGGAAATATTTGTTCAGGTGTTGTTGCAGTTCTTGAAATATTTTACTTTTCCTTGTTTCCTTTCCTCACTGGGCTATTTTCCCTGTTGGAGCCCTTGCGCTTATAGCATCCTGCTATTCCAACAAGGATTGTAGCTTACCAAGTAGTAGTAGTAGAAGTATTAGCAGTAGTAATAATAACAATGACAATGATAATGATAATGGTAATAAATAAATAAATAAATATACATACATACATACATACATACATACATACATACATACATACATACATACATATATATATATATATATATATATATATATATATATATATATATATATTTTTTTTTTTTTTTCCTTAGCTTAGCAACAAAAAATGTTTTTTCAGTTTTCTGTATGAATTTATGTGGTTAGGTAGCTAATCTCAAGGCCGTACTTTCTGAATGTTCAAAGGCTTGTTTGCAGGAAATTTCTCGATTCCTTAGTGGCTACCCCTTTCAGTAATAGCGAAATCAAATTATTATGTAATAGCATAAATATCCGTTGCATAATAGTTGTGAAGCTGTTGCGGGTAGCTTAAAAAAATGCGCTCTCTGGAAATATAATAATCCAGAAACTGAGTGAAGAATTTAACATCCTAATTACTCCTAGTGTTTTTGCCGTAAACCTTAACAACCTAGAAAATACTACGTATATAATAATAAACATAAATAATAATGGAGAGAGAGAGAGAGAGAGAGAGAGAGAGAGAGAGAGAGAGAGAGAGAGAGAGAGAGAGAGAGATGCATCTTTATTATATTTTTATCGTTAAACGTTCCACTATTACTATAGGTTTATTTTGATATAAGTATATTATATTGTAGAATCAACTGAAAGCATATTAAATCTAAAATGTACTCGGTTTCAAATTACTATATGTACTGTGCATTTTCAACCGAAACTTTAGACTTCTGTATGCAAGTAAATTGCTACAAGTTACGTACCAAATTATGCTGTATTAAATCACGGGATTTTTTAGTCCGTTATCCTTTTGACTTCCGGCGTTATTACTGAATGCTGTTTCTATTTAGTACCTCAGATTTTTCACTTAACGCAGTTTAATTGTAGTGATTTTATCTGACAAGGATTGACGCGATCCTACTACCTTCAATATTGCTTCATGTTTTCCATATCAAGTTTAAAAATTCGCTCAAAAAAAAAAAAAAAAAAAAAAAAAAAGCATAGAATCCCCTGAACATCAGTTTTGAATTTACAACACTTGACTTATAAGAAACTATGTTGTATAACTGTTGTACAACGGATTCTTATGGTGAAATACATAATTTTCTATACATTTATTTCTAATAGCCAATAAACTTTTGAAAAACCATTTTTGTACTCCCATAATTTCCGTTATGTATAACTTTTTTCCATAATTTACGTTATGTATAACTTTTCTCATGTGACCTTTTATGCGGGTCAATGCATTTATTTCGCTTAACTTTCGTACGTGCCTCTAGCTAACAAAAACTTTCATCTGACCAGGCTACAACTCTCTATAAAACTTAAGAAAACATTCCTCTTCAGCTTTATCACATATTATATCCTGCGAAATAATCTAATGCTTATTTTCTTTGTAGCTACATTTTCAACATAACGTAAAGGATTTTCCATGTGATTTTTATTGTAATCAAACAATAGCCTTTCATGCCGATAGCTTTTCAAGTTTCCTCCACTACATTAATCAATCTATTCTTCTGTCATCCCTTTCATAAAAATTAAAGGATTTTGCGATCATCAATTGCTATAAACCATATATTTTGTACTATGAAACTTCTTGTAAAATCTATCCTCACTAAGATATGCAAATAATTTATTTCAGAATATAAATAAGCTACGACCTACACCCCATCTTTCTTCTTTTTTCGCATAAAATTTCCTCTTACTCTAGCTCCTAAAAGCAAACTATTCATCTTTTACTTAGCAAAGCTCTTTAAACTCTTTACGTTTATGGTATCCTTTCCATCATATACTGTATGATAGACACCTACCACTACAATGTTCCTTCCTAACTTTCACTTTCTCAATCTGTCTGTCTGTCTCTCTCTCTCTCTGAATATATATCTCAATCTGTCTGTCTCTCTCTCTCTCTGAATATATATATATATATATATATATATATATATATATATATATATATATATATATATGTATATATATATATATATATATATATATATATATATATATATATATATATATATATATATATATATATATATATACATATATATATATATGTATATAGTTGTGTGTGTATGTATGAATCATTATTATTATTATTATTAATTATTATTATTATTATTATTATTATTATTATTATTATTATTATTATTATTATTATTATTATTATTATTATTATTATCAGTGTTGTCTACTGTATTGCAATATTCGTGGTCTACAGTTGCGTCCAGGCAATAAGATATTCTTTTGTGCTAAGAAATTTTCGTTTCTTGTCTGAGGCACTCATCTGAGCTCGGTTTCTAGTATGAGGCACTCATCTGAGCTCATTATAACTGGTTTTAAAAAGCCATTAATTTTGAACAGGGATGCAATTCCTAGGGCCAGGGGAATGGCAGTGTATATTAGGACTGAGTACCCTGCTTCTTATAAGTCCTGCAACGAATGTGGATATCATGGGTTTCAGGTAATAATAGTTCGTAACAGGCATAACAACTTCTATTTGTGTTCGAGCTACCTGAATCTAGACATGGATGATTTTATTTACGGCTGCCTTCTCACCATTATGGTTGATAAAAAGGCCTCTTTTGTTTTGGTTGGTGATTTCAATGCTCACCATACGGAGTAGCTAAATTCTGTTTCTCCTACTGATCTCCATTGCTAAAGAGCTTTGGACTTTGCCTCTGTGAGCAAATCATAAGTGAAGCTACTCACAGGTTTGGTAACCGTTTGTCCACGTATACACCTACTCCACTGGCGTTATGACAAATAAGGTTGGTTCTCCAGTTGGGACATCTAATCATGCTTTGATTTCATTGATGGTGAAGACTGAGCAGCCTGTCCCTGATGTTTCATACTCGTGTAAAATCTATACAAAATTTTAAGCAGGCCGGAATGGCATTTTGCATGATCTATTGGGCTTAAATTGGTCACAATTGTATAATAATGTTGATCCTGTTGTTCCTTTGAATGAGAATCTAGTCAACATAAGTGATAGGCGCGTACCTTTTCGTGTGCTAAGGTACCGGGTGAAAGACAACCCCTGGTTCAATGATGATTGTAGACGTGCTTATTTGGAGAAGCAGGAGGCCTATCATCTTTGGAAGGGTAACAGACCTTATGTGACGTAGAATAACTATACTCAGCTTAGAGCGTTTGCTCAGAGAGTTTATGCTTCAAATGAAAAGGAATACAATTTCACCATGAAAGAAACCCTCTCTGGTACAACCCAGGAACAAAAGTGGTTAGCTCTGTCGTTCACTGTCTAAAGGAAAAGGCAACCCAATTGTTTGATGTGTTTGACAGTATACAGAGTAATGAGATAATTGATATCATCATTCCTGTTTTCTTGAGGCTAAACTAACTAGTTTACCTTTTCAAACTCGTGAAGTTAAAGCTCCCTTGATGGACCTTGATGCTTATGGAGTTGTAGACCCAAATGGTATTTTTCCTTTTGTTGTGAAACAAAAAAATCCCACAGTATTACCCACCGTCTATTTCATATTTGCAAAATTAAATTTATTAATAAATTGGATTGAAATATATTTTTAGATAAAAAAACCACATGGAAACTGCAACAAATAATGGTTTGTGTATTGTGTTTAAGATCGGATCAAACTTTTGAAAATACTATCAAGTTAAGCTATAATGCAGTATATATGGATAATTAAAAAACTTCATTAGTGCACTTATAAAATGTGATACATAATACGTAATGGAATATGAGATTACCTGTAATTATGCTTTGTTGCCAGCTAATTTGTAATTCGATAATTTTATAGCAAAATGTTTGTCATTATGTCTTTGGGCTCTATAATTGATTAATTGATTGGTTTTGAGTTTTCTGTAATTCTAACATCGAAGGTTATTGACGTCGATGTCGTTTGTTATAAATAAAGAATTAAGAGAAAATCAATTTAAAACCATAAGAGCGAAGATGTCCTTATAAAAGTTAAAAAGCTTTCGGAAGACCTGCTTTTGAAATAGATTTAGAAATACCGCTAGCATAGTAAAACACATACTGCCCAAGAATATTGGCAAGTATGAACCTACAAATGACCTCCTCATAATATTATAATGAGTTTTCATTTTTTATAAATGTGAAAGCACATATCCTCACATTATGATTAAAACGGAGGTGGAAAATTATCTGAACATTCTTCCTGTTATATAAGGTATAATTAAGCGAAAACGCGCTGCTGCGATTATTGCAAATATATGAGAAAAAAATATACTGACGGAAAGTATGCTATGTATTTCCAAGGGTAGGCAAGACTTGGCAATTTAAATAATGATAATACCTTCAGATAAACCATACCGTCAATTAAGAAAAATTAAATATTACCGCAGAATGAAGCAAAATAAGTAAGCAGAGAAGATTTCTTCCAAAGTTATAATAGAGAATGTTCGCTTGGACATTTATATCCACTTCATTATAGTAAATATAAATGGTATAAAAAGATACCAATCGGAGTTGGAGAAAAGAAACTTACTTAGTAAAAAGAGTAGTATATTTTTTTCAGATGTTTCAACAAAACCTACAGTATGCTAAGGTAGAGAGACAAAGCGATAAAAAATGTAAAAGAAACATATGTTCACTTATTTCGTAAAGTTACAAAACTTATTATAATGAAATATAAAATATCATACATGATGGAGACAATATAAATTTGATAACGTTTGGTTTTCATAATACTAAAGACAACGTAAACAAATCTATATTGCGTAAAGAGAATTATTTCAGTTTTAGACACTCAAAAGGAAATTATATCAATTAGAATATTGAAAATTATAGATTTTGTTTATTTATATCGTTGGAATTGGAAAAATTTCCCTTACGTTTAGCTGAAATGAAAATTAGAAAAATAGAAAATTATTTGTGAATTCTGAAGATGGAATGAAATACCAGTAGAAAAAAAGTACATCGGGAAATACAGACAGCTAATAACAAATGCATCAAGTCAACATTTTGATCTTTTATTTTCCTCTAACAACAGCATACAGTTATGATACGTTTTGTATGCTGGTCAAGAGATTACCCCGTAAACCTTTAATTAGTGGTTAGAGTTCGTCTCGTTGTTTGAAGCAGGGTCATAGGTCAAAACAGGTTAAGAATATTGGCGGTTTTATGCTGGGCTGGGTTGTGTTTTCTCACACGCTGGCCTTTGTTAGAACTCTCCAAACGACATGTTGGTATTACTGCAGATAGCATGGTTTAGAGTTTTAGACTGTGTGTGTCTAATGGTGTTTGCTTGTTTGGT
>NC_090731.1:26176310-26206310 GCF_036898095.1 Palaemon carinicauda | reverse complement strand
ATTTTAAGAAAAATTTTATTGGAAATATAAAAAAAAAAGATAGGAGAACCCATGGTCATGGAATAATGACAATAAAAAAAATTCGTTTGAAATCTTGAACGGTCATGACCTCAGAAGAGCTTGTGTGCTGCGTAAAAAATTACATGAAATTGAAAAAGTAAAAAAGAATAACTTCAAAATAAAAATCTTTGCAGAGTTTTGATAATATTTGGCCTCGCAAAGATGAGAGTTCCACTTTCAACAAATATGAACAAATCTATCAAGGGAAAAATTAAACATAACTTATAGAAATATATCAAAGTTAACAAATATAAAAAAAGAAAATATCAAGTAGGTTAAAAAACTTACTAAAATATATGGAATTCAACAAATATTTACAAATTTATCGAAGGGAAAGTTTAACAACACCATAATAGACATAAATCAAAATTTCAACAGACCTTAACCTCTTCGGAACCTGTGAACTAAGTCATGGAAAAAAAAAAGAAAAAAAGAAGAAAAAGAAAAAAAAAATAAGGAATAAAAAATAGACCGGGGAAATAAGTATAGAAACACCGCGTGTGGGTCAGGTATGAAGAAGATGATCAATCATCGTCAAGTCAACGCGTCGTGACCTATCTCAGGTCGTTATTATTATGATTACAGGTCAAAGAGGGAGATTTGTGACCCAAACTTCGCTTAAGCACACGCCTCGCAGCGATTTCCCGTTATTGATAGCAATGGAGATTTGCTCCAGTCTGAAAGAGAAAAGGTGATTTATCTGACTTCATGATGAAGTGTTGAGGTCTGGTTTTTCTCTTTACCATTTGATGGACTTTTAATACGTTTCGTTCAGCGCTGTTTTATGTTTACTTTCAACAATTCGTGAACGAGTTGAGTACAGATATTTTCATGGTGTTAATAATTGAATCCAGAAGGATAAGACTGTTATTGGTCTTTTAATACGTTTCGTTCAGCGTTATTTTGTGCTTACCATAAACAATTCATGAATGGAGTTCAGATATTTCTATTGTGTTTTTAACTGAATGAATAAAGATTGGACTTTTGACGGACATTTAACAAGTTTCGTTCAGCGTGTTTTATGTTTTTCAACAATTCGTGAATGAGTAGAGTTCAGATATTTTTTTGGTGTTAATAACTGAATCCAGAAGGATAAGACTTTTGATGGTCTTTAATGTTTCGTTCAGCGTGTTTTATGTTTTTCAACAATTCGTGAACGAGTTGAGTACAGATATTTTCATGGAGTTAATAATTGAATCCAGAAGGATAAGACTGTTATTGGTCTTTTAATACGTTTCGTTCAGCGTTATTTTGTGCTTACTATAAACAATTCATGAATGGAGTTCAGATATTTTTATTGTGTTTTTAACTGGATGAATAAAGATAGGACTTTTGACGGACATTTAACAAGTTTCGTTCAGCTTTGTTTCATGTTTTTCAACAGTTCGTGAATGAGGAGAGTTCAGATATTTTTACGGTGTTAATAACTGAATCCAGAAGGATAAGACTGTTATTGGTCTTTTAATACGTTTCGTTCAGCGTTATTTTGTGCTTACTTTGAACAATTCATGAATGAATGGAGTTCAGATATTCTGATGTTGTTATTAACTGAATGAATAAGGATAAGACTTTTGATGGATTTTCACCACGTTTCGTTCAGCGCTGTGTTATGTTTACTTTCAACAATTCGCGAGAGAGTCGAGTTCAGATATTTTTATGGTGTCAACAACTGAATTCAGACGGATAAGACAGTTGATGGTTTTTTAATAACTTTCGTTCAGCGTTATTTTGTGCTTACTTTAAACAATTCATGAATGAATGGAGTTCAGATATGTTAATGTTTTTATTAGCTGAATGAATAAAGATAAGGATTTTGATGGACTTTTAACTTGTTTTGTTCAGCTTTCTTTTTGTTTACTTCAACAATTCCTGAAAAAAATAGGTTTTATATATTCTTTATGTTGTTAATAACTGAATCCAGAAAGATAAGACTGTTGATGGTCTTATAATAAGTTTCGTTCAGCGTTATTGTGTGCTTGCTTTAATCAATTCATGAATGAATGGAGTTCAGATGTTTTTATGGTGTTATTAACTGGACCTTTATCTTCAAATTCAATAATTTGTGAACGAGTGGACTTTTTAGATTATTTCCTAGTATTAATAACTGAATGGGACGACAGCAAGTTAAGAAAATTAATTATTCGATAGATTTTAATTGATTTTATTAAACTATCATCGCAATGCTTCATGGAAGTCCTGGCTAGGGGCTTATAGTCTATGTGCTTTATAATATATATATATATATATATATATATATATATATATATATATATATATATATATATATATATATATATATCACCACTTCTCTAATGTTACCGCAAAGTCTTTTGAAAGATATAAATCTCGGATTCTGAAAGTGGTTATATGTTTAGTCAATTAGAAGTCTGTTTTTCTAATTTCATACTTCCGTTATATTCTTTTAGTCGATTTTAAGGTTTCATTTATACCATTCCTTTAAGTGTTATGTCATTGAAAAATAAATAATTGGTAACTGAATCAGTCTTTTCAGCCCTGCATTTAATAAAAAAAAAAAAAATAATCTGAGAGACCTGATTACGAAAAACATTTAGTTTCTCAAGAATCTGCCGAAGTTCTTAGCATCAAATTGGATTTCAGGGCTATCCTCTTGAAATATGTTGCTTTAATATACAGGTTAACACATTACGGTAATCATATACTACATCAATGGATAGAAATGATGGTCCACTAGGAGCATCGACAAGCATTATCTGAACTTACCAAAACTATCAAAATGTGATTATTCATAAACATTGTAGCACTACCTAGCATCACCAGGGTTGTCACCTCGAGCTCAGAATCATTAAAAGAGAAATGTTATGGCGAATGGTTCGATTCCGTTCAACTGGGGTCGCGAGAAAGGGGGGAAGGGCGCAAATTCTCACTCCCCAACTCTGAACAAATCTGTATTTTACAGAAAACGGGATGCTGCAACCTTAGTGAATCACGCACATGCATCTAAAGAGCTCAAAGACTGTATTTGACACAGACAATGTGGCAGGAGTAAAATTTCACTGACTTACGAAGAAAAGCTTTTGCTTTCCTACACGTGTCAATTGTAGTCCAACCGGCTCACCAAGAGTTACAGTAATTGATTAGCCTTCATCACGACAGCCATTTGTATTTCAGTACATATAACCTTATTATTTTTAAATTGTTTATCAGTCTAATCAAAATTTAACAGATTTCTAAGATTGTCGACTGGTCAGTCCAGTGTGCCAAATCAATATGGCAACGCTAAATGGTCGAGTTTAGCCACAAAATAATAAAAGGTAAATTACATTGTTTCAAGAGGACTACAATTGGGGATCAGTGCTTAACTATTTCTTACGCGAGAGATTTGCTCGGTGTATAGTACAAAATATAGGGAACCTTCCAGAAGAGCTTCTTAAAGATTACCCTGTTTAATAAGTTGGTAACGAGGCTTTGCCTGTTGGCCAAGAAGGTCTTCTAGTGGATTATGGTTTCGCAAGATGCTCTTTGAACTAGTCGAAGTACAGTCCACCAGGCTTTTATTCTATTTTGAAGTTTTATTCCTCGTATCAGATTATAGAAATTCAAAATTTTTAATAGGAAATTGGTATATCTATATAAAGGTTTGAGCCATTACTTTACCATCTCTGCTTAAAGATTGTCATTAAAACCGAATATTGAAATAATCCTCATTCTTCCTTTGCAATAATATTTTTAAAAAACACTGATTCTTAACTTGCATATTACGAGATTAAAAAGATACAAGGTAACTTTAATTTTATTCGTAGTTTTATCTAACTATATCAAAAAGAATGTAACTTAAGGTGCGCCCACAACAAGGTCGAACATTGTCCGTCGAACACAATTGTTACCAGTTAACTTTGTGACAAAAGCGTTAATGACGTCAATAACAAGCACCAAGTACTGTGTCGGACAGTGCCTGTGTTCATAGAGTCCGAGCTTCAGACACACTTCGGAGTGGCACTATGGACGGAGTTATACTTGTTTACCGGATTAACTTTAACTTTTAGAAGATTAGGTATCAACTTCCCTGTATACATTACTAGTTGTAATCCAATTACGGAGGAAAGCTGACTTTGAGATAGAAGAGAGGCTCAGTTGCTAATCAAACAGTACTGGCATAGCCCATGATTATGAAACATCAAAGCAAATGTTTATAAAAGACAGACAAACTTGCAGCTGCAATAAATAAAATAACGTCAGAACTTCAGAGAAGTGGAATGTCTGCAACTGATTTACAAGTCGAAAAGAATATGGAATCCATAATGGGTCATTACAAGGCAGAGCTACGCAAATTGGAGAAATGAAAAAAGTCTGAGGTTGGTACAGATGACATTTGCAAAACCAAATTATGGAGTTTCGATATAAGAGTATAGCATAACAGAATGTTTCAATTATGGACACCCAAGTCTCATTTGCTCGAAATAAAGAAAATACGTAATTCATTCTCTCTCTCTCTCTCTCTCTCTCTCTCTCTCTCTCTCTCTCTCTCTCTCTCTCTCTCTCTCTCTCTCTCTCTCTCTCTCTCTCTCTCTCTCTCTCTCTCTCTCTCAGAAGAGGGGAAACAAATTTTGGAACATTTTATCTTCATCACTGAAACAATTTGGATTTAGTTAACACACAATCTGAAGTATGACTCAGTCTCAAAGAGTTATTTCTTGGAATGATATAGGATATACATTGCACGTTAATAACAATAACATTCTCAGTTCACCGATACGTTATTTAAAGTCAGGCATATGTGATTCTGTAATGCCTCCAGACGTGCTTCTGGAAAATTGCTTCTTCTCATACGTGTCCTGCTTAGTTATAAAAGGTTTTAAGTTCGATAAAATGTATAAAGTATATAGTTTTCAAAGTCTGATTCATAATTAATTTGAGTTCCCTTTAAAATGGATGTAGGGCTTCTCTTTTCACTCCTTCTTTGGAACTAGTCCTTTTATGTGCCATTCAGTCGTTCTCAAAAGATCAGGAATCATGCTGCTTATTTCAATTTATGGGATTGTGCTTTTATTTTATATTGTACTACGGTTATGATGCTCTGTACATGAATCTGATAACTACTACTTGATTCTCGAGCACAGATTATAACACTGACGCAAATAAAGCACTGTCCACACGATCGAGCATGCTCAACGGGCAAACAGTGATACCAGACCTCACTAGGTAGTGAGAATGAGGGTTGATGACGTCAAAAGCGGGTAAACCACAGTATCCCTGCCTGTGGTTTTCCGCCCGCAGCAAACAGTGCTGCCAAATCCCTGTCTCTTGTTTTCCTGCTTCTGACGTCATCAACCCTCATTCTCACTACCTATTGAGGTATGGTATCACTGTTTGCCCGTCGGGCATGCTCGATCGCGTGGACAGGGCTTAACAGACGCCAGCGGACATCAGCTTCAGACATTTCCTCCTGTCTTTGTCAGGTAAAAGGAGTAGAAATCCTGGTAGTCAACTTTATCTGTTACCACTGTTAGTTACCATATCAACTTCCCTTATTTCAACGCTTATGACGTCATTCTCTTTCAATTTAGATACGGTAACAGTTTTGTCAGAGACACTGTTCGACTGCGTGGACGAACCTTTAGATTGACCATAAATTAACTAACGGAGTTCACAATCTACTGTGGGTTAGTTGAATTTCTTGAGTCCTGTATAGACGAGCGGGACATAGTTGGGCATGAGGGGTAGTAGTCAAATTGCCGGAAAGCACCTTGATTGAAATCGCCAGTTAAGGTCTGATGGCTTAACTTCCGACCCTGTCAGACTTATTAAATCAACATAGTTTACTCAGTGGTTTTCCCACTATCCAGGTCATTGTAACTTCAAATGTGCTTGGATATGTAATTCTTGAACAACTAGTCAGCTACTTAGAAGTAATAGAAGCTTTGCCTGACAACCAATCTGCTTACAGAAAACTATACTCTACGGAGGCAGCCATCTGCTCTGTTAATATGCTAGAAATGATGGATGAAAATAATTGCGGTATTTTAATACTGCTCGATCTCAGTGCTGCTTTTGATACAGTGGTGCATGAACTACTACTAAATGATCTATGGCCCATCGGCGTTGAAGATCAAGCCTTCGAATACCTGAAAGACTTCTTAGTTGGTTGAAATTACTGTGTACAAATTAGAAACTCTTATTAATCATATGCACCCTTAAACAGAGGGGTACCCCAGGGGAGTGTACTTGGCCCAATCTTATTCTGTATCTATGCTATTGGTCTATTGAAAATGCTACAAAAGCATGGCGTGAAGTTTAAACTATTAGCAGATGACAATTTTACTTCTCCATAAATGTTATGTATGACACTACTGAAACTCTACACCGAATCCTTGATAGTGTTAGAGAATGGATGACATTTAAACAACTAAAATGAGAACAAAGCTGAATTCATGGTGGTGGGCAAGAGAAACAGTGTGAGAAACTTAGGTGATATTCAAATGAACATAAATAATGACTGTGCTGATAACTAGTAAAGTTCGAGATCTAGGTGTATTTCTTGACTGTAACCCATCTCTAAATGCCCAAATAAATGTAATAGAAACTGCTAGTTATGTAAAAAATATTGCGTTTATAAAAAAGTACCTGGACGAAAATTCTGTAAAGAAACTTTTAATAAACTGAGTTATTACCAGGATTGACTACTGCAACTTTGATCTATCACAATTTACCAAAAGTGCAACTTGAAGAAATTACAAAACATAACAGAGGAGCAAGACTGAGAAAAGGTGTCCCACCTAGAGAAAGGATCACCCCTATACTAATCGATTTACATTGGCTGCCGTTTAAAGCGAGAATTAATTTAAAATATGTACAATAACCCACCAATCAGAACCGGCCGTCCAAAACTGCTACATATCTCGCAGCCAAAAAATCGTGTCGACAGAAGCATAGTTACAGATGGCTTTAAACTATTGGAACCTAAATATATGTCTACTGTAAGCTCCATATCCTTTAAATATGCGGCACCGAGACTATATAATAAGCTCCCACGAAACATTCGAGTGATTGAAGACATTAAGGCTTTCTGGAGGAAACTGAAGACTTATTTCCTGGGTCTTTTGACAGTGACGATTTAACAGTAAAGGAACAATACGCGATAGGAAACGTTAAATACTCTGAACGAACAAGGTAAAACGACAGTGGAGGTCCTGTAGAGAGTGGGGTTCCCCTGCTGTATGGGACCGGAAAAGCAGCCATCAAAGTAAAGTAAGTCCGATGGCTACCCCAATTTATTCAACAATAACACTATCATGCACGTCGATATCGTCAAACTCCATATCTATTTTATAATCCTTAATGGTCACATGAACACTTACTGATGAAATTAAAAGCCGGTCGTATTGAGATGGGGAAACATTGTGCTTCCGTTATAACTTGCAAAAAAAATGACATTGAACCAATTTAGGCGTGATCCAAAGAAAGGGAAACAAGCAAATGTAAGCTAAAGTCAGGAGCAGGGAGTGAGGATGCCTACTCCTCTAAATTACTGTTTTTCCCATGACCTGACATTCTTACCGATACACGACCCTCAATATCAAACAGAAGCAACTATACTGAGGATACTGAATTTGTCTGCAGATATATCCGATACCGAGGAAATTCACACTCACTCTCTCGCTCCAGTAATTAGGCATTGTACACTGCGAAAGTTTAATCACTTCATTGAATGCTTTATGAGGGGGTAACACTAAATAGTAGGAGTAATGTGAACAGTAAATCGTGTGTAGCATGAAGTTGCTAGAATAAAATTTATTGCTTTTTAAGCAAATAAAATTATCAAATAAGCAAGAAAATTTATTGAAACAAGACATAAGATGCAAATGGGAAAAAAAAAAAAAAAAAAAAAAAAACCTATGGTATATGAAGTTTATATTAGCCTCCTATCATTTATATGGTTTTTGTCAAGGTCCTTCACACTAGGAGCAAATGCAAGGTGGGAACTGATTTCCCAGTTATTCTTTCGCTTGGAAGTGTTACCAGATCAAACTGCCCTGGGCAATCAGTAGGCATAGGCATGTGAACCTATGACTTTGTGCCAGACGGTGGGCAGATTGATATCAGAGTTTAGTCAGATAGTAGTAAGGCGCCCATCCAGTGCCTCAACAACGGGCACAGGAACATAGATGGTTTGCCCATTGTTTACTCTTTTATGACTTAATCTACACTTGTTAATGTCAACTATACAACAAAATTGATAACATTGTCTGCCCTGGCATGTATTTGCCCCTCATGAAGAACAGCCTTAAAGCTAAGCGGGCATCGTCGGGAAAGCCTTTCTATTCGATCAACTTTGCTGTGAGGACAACGTCCACTGTCATCTCTAGGTGGCCGTGGTCAGGCATGTCAAATATGGCCGCCGTCCGCTCTGATGGACAAGCACGCTAGTCTGGACAGGAAGTTAAAGTTAATGGAAACTAAAGCTTATTTGGTCAGTCATCTTTCAATTCCAAACAATTACCCATTGAAGCTCATCTATAGATTGGAAGGATGTGAGATCAAACTGCCATCTCTTCAAATACCTCAGATTAAAATTTTAGGTCACAAAACTAAGATCATACTGAAAATTATCAGAAGTTAAAACTTTCGGATAACTGCCTTCAGATACCAGTAAAGGAGTTTGATGTTACAAAGTACCTGCTACCTCTATAGAACCATCAGCTATTAAATACCAACTTACAGCCTATGCATACTATATATTTGCCAACTTCCCAGGCATACTGTAAAATAGTTAAACCTAACTCATCGTCCCCATATTATACATTAAAAAGTGGGAGAATGAAGTTTGAGGAATAAGCAACTTTTCAGTACTACATTCAGTAATTAAAACTATTCCGTTACCTTTGAGCATGACAAAGCTAAGTGCTAAAATTAAATTACAGGAATAATTCAGATTATCACTTATGTATTTCATTTTCTGTTAATGATTCTGGTACACAATGCCAGCTCTTCACTACCATGATCCCTACAGGCAGTTTTAGATTTTCTGAATTCAAGCAAAATACTAACTAGGAGTTTTGTACTCTGCCATTTACTTTTAACTGTACTTCTACAGATTTAAAACTTTTCATATGCATTTCTACTAAACTCCACCTGTAACTTCAAATACCGGTAGGAGACCAAGTTTAAACTTGAGTACCCTTCATGAATTTGATCACCCTAACTTCGAGAGGTCTTTCAAAACCAACCTAAGACTTCCAATAACTGTGCAGCAGTTATTTGCTAAGAACTGAAACCAGAGGAACTAAGGGTTGGTGACTAATAAGTGGAAAATATATCTCCATCTTAGTCGCTACTATCCCCTAATTAAACTAGAAGACACTATTCACGGCTTTAGAATTTATAGTAAACGCTAATTAGAATCAAGGTATATTTAGAAAAACAATCTCTTCATATCAATGAAACTATAGCAAAACCCATCTTCAAATTTCATGAAAGATTGCTCCAAATTACTTTAAGACAAAGTTTAACATTACAGCAACCTTCAAAGATCAGATTAAATAACTTTCAAAGGCAAAGTTTAACATTACAATAACCTTCAAAAATTGGATGGTAGAGTATCCCAAACTGACAATTTTTGGTAGTCATTAAAAATAAATATTCGTTACAAGATTATGGCTGTATTATGTACAGGAAAGCTAAGTCTTTTAAAGTTATGTAGGCATAATCATACAAAGTTATAATTCAGTAGAACATCTGTCCTTTTAACTTTTATTCATAAAGGTAATCAAATTTAGAACTACAAGAACTAACTTATGTTAAACAGGTTAAAAGGTTGAAAAGGTTGCAACACAAGTTTTATTTGCTTCAAATATATGGAAATCTGATAAAGACGACGAAAGGCCTAAGCTTCAGTCAGACAAATCACCACTGTAGCCATGTCAATCCACCTATTCATATATTCACTCACAATCCTTCCTTGAAAGTTACCATTCTACAGCTATTTCCCTCAATGCTCCAGTCAAACTATGGTAGCTCGGGTCACAGATGTGATTTGTTAAAAGAGCAGGAGATCTTTCCTAGTTTACATTGTCCTTTCCAGTGGACAAAGCTAGTTTCCGGATTCCTTTCCAGTGGACAAAGCCAGTTTCCGGATTCCTTTCCATTGGACGAAGCTAGGTAATTGGAACTTTCACTTTCATCAGTACACCGCAGGTCGCTAGTCCAGAAACTGAATTAGCACATTGTCTCGAAGAACAGCCTTCAAGCCTCGTGGTACCGAATGCAAAACCAAGAACTAGGGTATCAGATTATTGGGCTAGACTCTCAGATTGCAGACAAGACCGGAACCATTGACCTTTCATCTTTGCAGTCTCGGAACATTCGACCTGTTTTAAAAGATTGAGGTTAAAATTCTTAAGCACTAATACTTTACTGCAAATAAATTGTCAGATAAAAGGCTACAGCCCATAGACAAATTTAATTTATTATCATTCAACTACAACCCTAGTTGTTAATGTAGAATGCTAATCGGCCCAAGAAAAAGTTATTAGAACAGTAATAAAAAGATTTCTCAACTAAAATTTAAAACATTTCAGCCTGTACGTCGCAGTTGGTTTGGACCTTTTTAGTTCAGTTTTGAAATAAAATGCTTTGCATTAAAAAAAAAAAAAAAAAAAAAAAAAAAAAAAAAAAAAAAAAAAAAAAAAAAAAAAAAAAAAAAATAAAATAAAAGGTAGTCAGACTCAAGGCGTACCCACAGTAAAGGTTACGAAAGAATTTTGCAATAACTAAACAGAATTATGCTGAAATGTTTGAAGCAGTGTTCGAAACCAATACTATAGAAGCTGAACTTACGAAGTTTACAAATATATTAAGTTTCTCATCAAAATACTAGCCATCATTAAAACTACCTTTACCACCCAGACCGTTTTAATCTTTCACCCAGCGTGGTTATCTATCTTCTAAACTCAGTCTAAACGAAGTTCTTAACGAAGATTTCAAAGTACCAAAATTGTTAAAACACCAAATTAAAATGGCAATACCAGTGATCCACGGGTGATATACGGTATGGGGAATACGACGAGATCGTAAAAATGTTTTATATTCAAATAATTTTGAAGAGAAAATCGAAAAAGTTTAGTGCCACACTTGAGCTAACACAGTAAGACAGTTAAACATGTTAAAACTTTTTTTTTTGACAGGAGAAAAAACCAACTAACTTTTTTCCCAGTTAAAAGTACACTCCAGTGAGTTATGAATTTGAAAATAAAACACAAAAAATGTTTTTAAATGTCGCAAAATTATTGAACAGCAACATAAACCAACACAAATCAGTATTAGATGAACGTCATGCACCACCAACATTGAAAAATATATTAAGACAGTCTATTAAGACAGAATTTGTAGCAAGTCGCCAACATTCATAATTCAACGATAAAAAATTCATAGAATTTTATGACAACCCTAGTGAATTCCTCCCCAGTACCAAGCACGGATACCTCATTATACGGTATGGGGAATACGGCGATATGGTAAAGAAATCTTATATTCAAATGATATATGAAGAGAAAATCGAAAAAAGTTTAGTGCCACACACCTAACTCCAAAAAAAGATAACACAGTAAGACAGTTTAACATATTAAAACATTTTTTTTTTTTTACAGGAGATGAAGCCAACTAACTTTTTTTTTTTTTTTTTTTTTTTTTTTTTTTTTAAGTACTCCAGTTAGTTATGAATTTGAAAATAAAAACAAACTTCAAACATTTTAAAATTTCGCAAAGTTACTGAACAGCAACATAAATCAGTATTAGAAAAACTTCATGTAACACCAACATTGAAAAATATATTTGACAATCGATTAAGACAAAATTTGTAGTAAGTCGCCCACATTAATAATTTAATTTTAATTCATAGAATTTTATGACAACCTTAGAAAATTCCTCCCAAGTACCAAGCACGGATACCCCATTAACATTGTCTTGGTAATGACCTCTTATATCTTTGCCATACAAAAGCCGCTGGGAACCAAAAACAGAAAAAATTAACATGGTTGAAATATGAAAGGAGATGCTGGCAAAACTTATGAAATCTACCACATAAGTGACTACTGAGATCAATTACTTTTAAGTTCCTATCCTAAAGCTGAAAGCCATGTAAAGGAATAAAAACACTAAGAAAAAGAACAGGCTGTCCATGGTAGACTTAAGTCTACCATGGACAACCCTAGTCCACCTTTGCCTTTGTGGTAACAGCCACCCAGCAAAGATGGACTTCTTTTTTTTTTGTTTACTTTGTCAATTTGTACTTAAATTACTTATATATGCAAATAATCTACAATACATTTAATGTACACTATCTTCAGTACTAACAGTCCTCCATACATTTTATGCACACTATTGAGTCTTTAATAATAATTTCTTTCACTAACTGTTAAAATCTAAGAAATTGTTTAAAAGCTCAAGCTTACCTGCTATTCAAGCCTTAAAACCTTAAAAAAACAAACAAAATAAAAAACATTACAATAACATTAAAACTTCACCCGAGGCAAATTCGTGAATAATAAATTCTGAAATAAGACAGGCACCAAAGATTACAGTTTCGAATTTCATAATGCCGAAATAGTTAAAAGATGTCAAACTTATGCCCATCCTCCTAACTAGTTAAACCTAATGATTATAATATACATTAACAAATTTAATTTGATTTAGGTAAAATACATAACAGCATAAAGTTTAATTTACACTTCTAACAAATACCTTTTGTCCAAAATTAACACAATCCAATAAACTTAAATGTTATAATTTGGAATTTGAAAAGTATTTTTAGTACCAAGCTTAGTTTTCCATTTCAGATGAAAATTAAATATGAAATATGACCGTATTCAAAATTCAAGTTCCGGATAGTTTTCTAGCCAAACACTGAACACTTCCAATATGCAGTGAACTTCAAATATGCAGTAAACGAACACTTAACCATAGAAAAGCTAAAAATTATTGCGTAAGAAAATAGAGTAACACCAAAATGTTCCTTGACAAGTCTCGACAAATTAAGAACAGGTATTATCGAGATTTGAATATATTACCCGGCTACATAAACCTGCAGATACCAGTCCAAAGTAAAATAAAACTAAATATCTTAAGATAGGATGTCAAATTTAGATACCATAGGTTAATAGTTTAAAAGTAATTAACAGCCTTGTTTCCCTTCAATTAAAATATATATTCCTATGTTGACCAGTACACTTAATACCCAGAAGGCGTTTAATGGATTATACAAAATTTTTCTATTGGAAAAGCTAGACGACATACATTGATTAAAGACAATCTAAAGAAAAACCCCCTACACAGTTAACGTTGATTAAAGTCAAGTCTATAGTAAACTTATATCGCTAAATATCCACTAAGTTTGAAAGAGCTAACAATTTCGAATTCGACTAAAGGCCTGTGAACGTCAAACAGAAAATCTTAAACTATATTAACGACGTGAAACATGAGAAATAGCCTACTTAGCTTAAATCACGTGAAACATGAGAAGTAGCCTACTTAGCTTAAATCACGTGAAACATTAGCCACATCCAAAACTAACAGATCAACACAACTGCGGAAAATTCCAAACAAATATATATGAACACTTACCATTATCCCACGAATGAACAGTTCATACGCCTCACTCAAAGTCCAACAATGACCACCGACAAACCTACAAATACAGCGTAAACGCTCGCAAACACATCCCAACTTCAATATCTTTTATTATTAAATCTATTAATCACTGATACTGACTACTACGTCACCTTAAACGACAAAACGTAGTGTATAGTCTCGGTTGTTGAAGAAAACTCCGTCTGTACAATTGGTTACTGAGGACTCCCAAATGCAAGCGGGGAAAACAGATAGCCAAGGACTCCTTAGCCACGGGATGCGGCATTGAATATCACCCACAATCTGTCTAGTTTTTCTGATTTTCTTTATTTTCGTCTTTGCTTATATATTTTGGAGAGTTTTCGTTCACAATCAGTTTGATTTCATTATGTATTTTATAGAGAGTGTTTTCCGGCATTTACTGCTCTTTATTGTGTATTTTAGCCATTATTTTGTGTTAATTCTGCCTTGTTCTTTCATATTTTTTTTTCTCCATCTATCCTTATCATCTTCGTTTTCTTTTATAACATTCTAGATTGACCCCTAGTCTTTAAATTGAATAAGTAGGGAATAAACTAATTTTCCCGTCAACTAAAGGCCTAATCTTAATACTATCCAGGTAGTACAAATTAGACATAATTCCCACACAAATTCCAGTATTAATCTTTTGATATTTGAATGCAAATAAAGAAGGAACAATGGCAATG
The DNA here is from genome assembly GCF_036898095.1 of Palaemon carinicauda. Taxonomy (NCBI): domain Eukaryota; kingdom Metazoa; phylum Arthropoda; class Malacostraca; order Decapoda; family Palaemonidae; genus Palaemon; species Palaemon carinicauda. Next base: position 26,191,941 of record NC_090731.1, on the reverse strand, counting down.
AACTCCATAGAATATCTCTACTCATTATCATTTTACAGTTACAATGGATCCGAGTCATCATCATTTCCTCCTACGCCTATTGACGCACAAGGCCTGGTTAGATTTTGCCAGTCATCTCTATCTTGATCTTATAATTCGATAGCTTTCCATTCATCATCTCCTACTTCACGCTTCATAGTCCTCAGTCATGTAGGCCTGGGTCTTAAAGCTCTTATAGTGCCTTGGGGAGTGCGGAGAGCATGCCCAAACCATCTCCATCTACACATTGCCGTGATTTCATTCAGATATGGCACTTGAGTGATCTCTTATAGTTTAATTTCTAATCCCATACTGCCATTTAACTCCCAATATCCTCAGATAGAAAAGCAAAATTTATTTAAATGATAGTAAATGCAAAAATGCAATCGAGTATATGAAGCTTACTTGGATGCATGGATAAATTACAGTATTATTATTATTATTATTACTATCCAAGCTACAACCCTAGTTGGAAAAGCAAGATGCTATAAGCCCAGGGGCTCCAACAGGGAAAAATAGCCCAGTGAGGAAAGGAAATAAGGAAATAAATAAATGAAGAGAACAAATTAACAATAAATCATTCTAAAAACAGTAACAACGTCAAAACAGACATGTCATATATAAACTATTAACAGCATCAAAAACAAATATGTCATAAATAAACTATAAAAAGACTCATGTCCGCCTGGTCAACAAAAAGGCATTTGCTCCAACTTTGAACTTTTGAAGTTCTACTGATTCAACCACCCGATTAGGAAGATCATTCCACAACTTGGTAACAGCTGGAATAAAACTTCTAGAGTACTGCGTAGTATTGAGTCTCGTGATGGAGAAGGCCTGGCTATTAGAATTAACTGCCTGCCTAGTATTACGAACAGGATAGAATTGTCCAGGGAGATCTGAATGTAAAGGATGGTCAGGGTTATGAAAAATCTTATGCAACATGCATAATGAACTAATTGAACGACGGTGCCAGAGATTAATATGTAGATCAGGAATAAGAAATTTAATAGACCGTAAGTTTCTGTCCAACAAATTAAGATGAGAATCAGCAGCTGAAGACCAAACAGGAGAACAATACTCAAAACAAGGTAGAATGAAAGAATTAAAACACTTCTTCAGAATAGATTGATCACCGAAAATCTTGAAAGACTTTCTCAATAAGCCTATTTTTTGTGCAATTGAAGAAGACACAGACCTTATATGTTTCTCAAAAGTAAATTTACTGTCGAGAATCACACCTAAAATTTTGAAAGAGTCATACATATTTAAAGAAACATTATCAATACTGAGATCCGGATGTTGAGGAGCCACCGTCCTTGACCTACTTACAATCATACTTTGAGTTTTGTTAGGATTCAACTTCATACCCCATAATTTGCACCATGCACTAATTCTAGCTAAATCTCTATTAAGGGATTCACCAACCCTAGATCTACATTCAGGGGATGGAATTGATGCAAAGAGAGTAGCATCATCTGCATATGCAACAAGCTTGTTTTCTAGGCCAAACCACATGTCATGTGTATATAGTATGAAAAGTAATGGGCCAAGAACACTACCCTGTGGAACACCGGATATCACATTCCTATAATCACTATGGTGCCCATCAACAACAACTCTTTGAGATCTATTACTTAAAAAATCAATAATAATGCTAAGAAACGACCCACCCACTCCCAACTGTTTCAGTTTGAAAACAAGGGCCTCATGATTAACACGGTCAAAGGCAGCACTAAAATCAAGGCCAATCATACGAACTTCCCGACCACAATCAAGGGATTTCTGTACAGCATTGGAGATTGTAAGAAGGGCATCACATGCTCCAAGGCCTTTACGAAAACCAAATTGCAAACTAGGGAATAGATGATTACCTTCAGCAAACCTATTAAGACGTTTTGCCAGAAGACGTTCAAAAACTTTAGATAATATGGGAGTTATGGAAATTGGGCGGTAATCAGTGGGACTTGAGCTACCACAAACACATTTACATAGGGGAGTAACATTACCAATTCTCCAACTAGTGCTAAAAGCTCCTCTTCTTGCTAACTTGCGCAAAATAACAGATAACTTTGGAGCTAAGAAATCTGCTGTCTTTATAAAAAACAAAGGAAAAATACCATTTGGGTCTACACCTCCATAAGCATCAAGGTCCATCAACTGAGCTTTAATCTCACGAGATCGAAAAGCTAAACTAGTTAGTTTAGCCTCAGGAAAACAGGAATGAGGAAGTTCAAGTTTTTCATTACTCTGTTTACTGTCAAAAACATCAGCCAAAAGGGTTGCCTTTTCCTTTGGACAGTGAGTGACTGAGCCATCTGGTTTAAGTAAAGGAGGAACTGTTGCATCTACACCAAAGAGTGCAGATTTAAGGGTAGACCACCATTTATGTTCCTGAGTTGTACCAGAAAGTGTTTCTTTTATGGTTAAATTGTACTCCTTTTCAGTTGAGGCATAAACTCTCTGAGCAAAAGCTCGAAGCTGAGTATAGTTGTTCCAGGTCAAATCTGATCTGTTCCCCTTCCAAAGATGATAGGCCTCCTGTTTCTCCAAATAAGCACGTCTACAATCATCATTGAACCACGGTTTGTCCTTCACTCGATACCTTAGCACACGAGAAGGGATACGCCTATCAATTATGTTGACTAGATTCTCATTCAAAGGGACAACAGGATCTACACTATTATATAATTGTGACCAATTCAAGCACAAAAGATCATGTAAAATCCCATTCCAGTCTGCTTGGGATTTCATATAAATTTTACAAGAATATGATATATCAGGGACAGGCTGCTCAGTCTTCACTAATAATGAAATCAAGGCATGATCAGATGTCCCGACTGGAGAACCAACCTTACTAGTTATAACGCCAGGGGAGTCAGTGTATACGAGGTCCAAGCAATTACCAGACCTGTGAGTAGCTTCATTTATGATTTGCTCACAGCCTGATTCAGAGGCAAAGTCTAAAGCTCTTAAGCCATGGCGATCGGTAGGAGAGATAGAACTTAACCACTCCCTATGGTGAGCATTAAAATCACCAACAAAGACAAAAGAAGCCTTTCTATCATCTTCTTGTATCTTAGCCATAATGGTAAGAAGACAATCGAAGATAGAATCATCTATGTCTGGATTCCGGTAGATCGAACACAAATAAAAGTTGTTATGCCTGCCACAAACTTTTATTACCTGAATCTCATGACATCCACATTGATAGCAGGACTTAATAGAAGCAGGGTACTCGGTCCTAATATACACCGCCATTCCCCTGGCCCTAGGGATGGCATCACGTTTCAACATTATTGGCTTCTTAAAACCAGTTATAAGGAGCTCAGATGAGTGCCTCATATTAGAAACCAAAGTTTCTGAGCACAAAAGAATATCATACTGTCTGGACGCAACTGTAAGGTCCTGGATATTTGCATGAAGACCACGAATATTGCAATACAGAAGACGACATTGACGAAATCTAGGACGTACTGGTCCCGGATTTCGCTCAATGTCTCCAGACAGCATAAGAATTAATAGAAATAAAAAAGAGACAGCATACTTAAAAACTAGATTAACAAGAATTATAACAAAAACAATACGTACAGAATTATAAACAAAGTGATTGATGATACCCATAGACTATAGTAAAAAGTCGGAAAAACTGGTCAACATGGAGGAGCCGATACACCATGCAAGGCTAAATACCCTCCAGGATAGCCACTTCAACTGAAGGGAGGACAGTAAGGATGGTTTTGAGAAGAAAAATAATCAGGAAAAGGAAAAGACAACCTCTTGATAAACCACCAGGCATCCATTGCCCTTCTATTAAGCCTGCCCAACACACCATTTCAAAAAAACAAGAGGAAGAAAAAAAAATAAGATAGAATAGTGTGCCTGAGTGTACCCTCAAGCAAAAGAACTCCAACCCAAGACAGTGGAAGACCATGGTACAGAGGCTATGGCACTACCCAAGACTAGAGAACAGTGGTTTAATTTTGGAGTGTCCTTCTCCTAGAAGAGCTGCTTACCACAGCTAAAGAGTCTCTTCTACCCTTACCAAGAGGAAAGTACACTGAACAAATTGCAGTACAGTAATTAACATCTTGGGTGAAGATGTGTTAAGTATCTCATTGTTGTCAGATGTATGAGGAAAGACGAGAATATGTAAAGAATAGGCCAAACTATTCTGTGTAAGTGTAGGCAAAGAAAAAATAAGCCGTGACCAGAGAGAGGGATCCAATGCATTACTGTCTGGCCAGTATTCAAAGATTATCGCATCAAGGTAAGGTAGGCCGAGAAAACTGAGGAAAAATTACGTCTACCACATAAAATATGGTTGAGCAGAACTTGTAAGAATACCTGTGGAGAAAAGTACGTATGCAAATGCATACAATACATATACATTTCATATACCCAAATGCTTAAGTGTTTCCAAAGGAAATACATTTACATCTCGAATAAGAAAGGATGAAAGAGCGTATTCACTATCCCCTTTACATTTTTTTTGCATGTTTGACAAAAAAAAAAGAAAAAAAAAAAAAAAAAACATACTCAATCGCATAGGGACACAATTCCTCCATACACTCACGTGTATATATATATATATATATATATATATATATATATATATATATATATATATATATATATATATATATATATATATATATATATATATCTATATCTATATCTATATACATATACATATACAGTATATATATATATATATATATATATATATATATATATATATATATATATATATATATATATATATATATATATATATAGATAGATAGATAGATAGATAGATAGATAGATAGATAGATATAAATGGTTACACTAAATACGAACAAAATATAAGAAATTAAATTTCTTTTTCACTATAAATGAAATTTATTAACGACCCGGGGAAAATACCATGAACAAAAGGTATACCATTTCATTTACATCTGATAAAAGAGATGCTATTCATGAACTATTTCAGGTCAGCTGTGAAACAGACTATGAGATGAGATTCAAATAATCAATTAGTTCCTGAGTTGGCACTTCAACTAATTACTAATTCCGATAGTGTGATATCTCTCCTATCAAAACTTACGTGACTGCAGTGTACTTTCGATGAATTAAACAAAATACAAAATTTATGTAGACATTTGAATACTAGCTGTCTTGTTTTAAAGAATGTATTCACATGCATATAAAAGCCTTTAAGGCCACGAACATTGCATAAGCTTTATTCCATTTGGATGATTGCTAACGCTCCGGGGTCTCATCCCCTGACTGACAGAGGAGTGGCAGCCCGTTCCAGAGGGACAACGATGGCTTGCTCATGAATATATTTTTTTTCCCCCTCCGAACATGCTTGACAAGGGCTGCGAGACGTGTGGGATGTGCTTGCTCAAGGAAGAGAGCACTACGGAAAAATTGGCTTAGCGTTGGGTAAAAAAGATAAAAATCTCACATAACTTTGATTTTTTTTCTAATCTCTCTCTCTCTCTCTCTCTCTCTCTCTCTCTCTCTCTCTCTCTCTCTCTCTCTCTCTAAGTATTTCTTACTGTCCAATCATCTTTTATCCGGTCCCCTCTCTCTTCCTTGCTTCCATTCTCATTTCTTTCATGTTTATTCTTCCATGAAGCCTGATACCATATATGTCACTGTGTGTATTTTGAAAAAGAAAATAGAAAAGAAGAATGTCTTCCCTTTCTTTCAGTGAAAAAAAATGAATAAAATGGGAAAATAAAGGAAAAGAAAGAAAGGAGAAACAACTAGAAGGAATAAAACTTAGAAAAAAGCATACTAATAATTACCATTTTTTCATGGTTATTCCAACAAGATTCCCCTTAAGATTCCAACGAGATATAACCTCTCCTATTCCCCACATCCCCACCTTATCCCTAGCAACCTTTGCTCTTACTTCATCCCCACCTCACCTCCTACCTTTCCACCCACTCATAATCGGTTACTTGAAATTATACCTTATTTTCATTGGATCGTACTAAAATATACAATTTTGGCGTCAAAAACGAAAGACTGAACAAATGTCATAAAAATCACCATCGGAGTATCCTTGTGATTTTTTTTTTTTTTTTTTTTTTTTTTTTTTTTATACCTCATCGTTAGTTGCGTGGTTTATAATTATACCGTCACATTTACCTTTGAGAACCACCGCGAACATCGGGAAATTATGAAAAGCCTTTTCTCGTGTGATTTTTCTACGTTTTTTTTTTTTTTTTTTTTTTGTTATAGGATGATATGTAAAAATTCCTAATCGTAGAATCTGAAGGATTGGTCAAATTCTTTTCATATTGCGATTATGGCATTCGTTATACGTGCATATGAGTACATATATTATATGTATATTATATGATGGCATGTGACAATTTCTAATAGTATGATCTGAAATACTGTTAAAATTCTTTTCATATTGTGTTTCATAGCATTCGTTATTCCTGCATATTATTATTATTATTATTATTATTATTATTATTATTATTATTATTATTATTATTATTATTATTATTATTATTATTATTATTATTATTATTACTTGCTAAGCCATAACCTTCGTTGGAAAAGCAGGATGCTATAAGCCCAGGGGCTCCAACAGGGAAAATTGCCAAGTGAGGAATGGAAACGAGGAAAAATGCAATATTTTTAAGAACAGTAAGAATGTTGATTACTTATAGTATATGGATTTTATATGATGATATGTAAAAATTTCTAATCATAGGATCTGAAGGACTGGTCAATTTTTTTTTTTTTTCATATTTTGTTCATAGTATTCGGTGTTCGTACATTTGAGTAAATATGTAGACATCGATGAATTCATATTCTTTTGTATAATGCTGCCAGATTTACTGCCTTCCAAATATTCCTATCCCCTATAAAAACTAATCAATATTTATTAAAAATGTTGTTGAAAAGCAATGAGGGCTTTTTAAACCAATGCATCCTATTAATTTTTATCTTTCATTTTCTTTTTACTATTAGATTTCTGTGTTTTAACAAAATACAATTTTATTCCCGTTATTCTTCATTAGCTCTCTTTCTCTCTCTCTCTCTCTCTCTCTCTCTCTCTCTCTCTCTCTCTCTCTCTCTCTCTCTCTCTCTCCTCCCTTGTGACCTGTAACCTTAGTTTGACCCCACCGGTTAAACTCATGTTGATCTTGTCTCTTAGTTATAAATTCCTCTTTTACAACCACTCGATTACCTTCTACGAATATTAAAAATTATATTTCCTTCTTTCTTTAAATTCTTTATTCATTTTATTATAATACTGCTTCTTTTAATCTTGTACGACTATCTTTTGCTTTTATATCCCCTCTTTCTTTTCTTAATTCATTATGCTAGAATGTGTTTTCTTAATCATCTTTTATATGCATTTATTTTTGGAAATGATAAGATTGCAGATATATGTAATTTGTTTGTATCATTATTCGAGTTTCTTTTACATTTTTTCTACCCATTCACCTTCTAATATAACAATTATATTTTCATTATTATCAAGTCTTCTCTTTTTCTTCTTACATTATAACGCTAAAATATAATTTATTCCTCATTAATGTGTTTATTACTGAAAATTAAAAGAGATATTCGGTACACTTTAAACTATACATCGTTTTTTTCCCTTCGATTTTAAACATTCTGTTACAGGAATTTTGCTGTCATCATTAATATTCTAATAACGATTCGTATCACAAAAATATTTATCATACCTAAACTTGATTCTAAAGTTCATTTTCCTTGGATACTTTAAAATTATGAATATTTCTTACTATATATGAGGATTATTTTCAAAATTTAGTTTCCTGTAACGTTTTAACAATGCTCGATTAGGGATAATAATCCCCATTAATCATTGTGGTAGTTTACGTTTCGAATTTCATCGAATACACTTGGACATTTGGAGAAAGTACGTTGTATCTGTGTCCTTCTGTTGTTGACAAACCCCTTGGTGAGTCATAAGAACCAGATCTTATCAAATAATTTGATATGGTGCTCCCTGTCTTGGGATTTTTTTCTTTCTGTATGCCATATTTCAAGGGTCACTTACCACTCCTTCCATGTGGGTCCTACTAATTCCCTTCTGCCCTCTCCCTCTGCAGAGACAAGACCTACCAGGGGAACATTTGTCCTAAGATTGTATCGAAGAAAGTGCGGTAGTGGCAATACGTATCACTTGGCAGGCTTCCTTCCAAGAGGACCATATTTAGCGTTAAAAGAAGAAGGGGATCCTACTCTGCTATCCTCCTGGGCGCAAGGCCTCGCCTCCTAGGGGGAGAGGAAGGGTGAGAGTTGACGACCTAAAGGAGGCTGTTCGGGTTATGTGGTGGTGTAGGGGCCGTCATCTTGTAATCTAAAGAGTTCTACAGAGGCCCCTCTTGTGCGATCATAGGACATCCTATCCTGCATAACATGATAATTTATAACACCTAGAATCCTGTTATGTTAATTGCCTTTGTTTCGTTTCAGCTTCTCACGTTTCCACCGGAGTTGACTGCTTAATTTTTCTCTTTCCCTTCTGGTTATCTGATAGCTATGGGCCCAAAGGTGGCTTAGCGTTTCATAGTATTCTTGTTTCTTCCGTTTCAATTTTACCTGTGATTCTCTATTTTTTCTGTCAGACGTACTTTTATTATATTTTCTAAATGATCTTACGATGGGGTCATATTTCGATATATTTTCACTATGCTTCAAGAACTGTTTGATTATTATATGATTTGAGTTGCGTAAAGAGAGACGATCCTCTTTGGGGTACATTGAATGATTTGTTCCAGTGTTTTATTGTTGTTTTACGAATAATTGTTTTCATTGCAGCGATGAAAAATTTATAGAAATTACCAGAGAGAGAGAGAGAGAGAGAGAGAGAGAGAGAGAGAGAGAGAGAGAGAGAGAGAGAGAGAGAGAGAGAGATATTTAGTGAAATTATCTTTGTTTTAGTGTACATAAATTATTCAAAATTTTCGTAACATTTTTACCTTAAACACATACAAACACATTGCCATGGAAGTAATAACTTTAAGTCCAACCATAAAACCGATATAATAGTTCATTTACTGAAGCCTTAGTGTGCATATGTAATATTGATACATCATGAGTAGGATAGGAGTTAGAATCAAGGCGGGAATAGAGAAAATATAAAAAAAATCTAAACAGAAAAGAAGATAATTAAGAGGAAATTTAAGGGAGATGAATATGGAGCTGGTTTCACTTTAATAACAGCTTACAAAAAACTTGGAAGAATTTAAAAGTTTCGATAGAGGAGATGATAATTTTATCCGGCATTTTTTCCTCATAAAATCTCCTAAAAATATGTCATAGGAAAAATAGAATGTGACTTATGATACTGTATACACTCTCGATTTCCTAGTTTTATGAAATATTATAATATGACTTTGGTTCTTAACTTGAATACAAAATGTTTACAAAACGTTATTTCAAAAGAATAAGCTAAACATAAAACTTCTTAATAAGTAACATGGGAATAATCATTCATAGCTACGACAGAGATGAATAAAAGGTGAATCCCATGTGAGTCTGCTAGAACAGTCAATAAACAAATTGCATATTATGAATTTTAAGTTGATAATATTGAAATTTTAAAATAACACAATTCTTAGCTAATAATAATAATAATAATAATAACAATAATTATAATAATAATAATAATAATAATAATAATAATAATAATAATAATAATAATAATAATAATAATAATAGAGAATCAGAATCTTTGCAATGATGTACAGTATAATAGCAGGCCATCGTATGGAAATGATAATGTTGCCTCATTAAAGGTGTCTGGTTTCAGTTCCAGTTCCATCAGAATAGATACTCACCAGAACGTCAGCCGGGCAAGCCCAACCCCCTACTGTGGTGCCCTACCACAGCAGTAGCCTCCCCAGTAAACAGCTTAAACTCACGGCCCTGGGCGGGGATCGATCTCTTGCCACGCGAATGCGAGGCAAACACGTTACCACTGTACTAGCCAGGAGGCTATCCATGCTATCCATGATGAATACTCATGTTAATCCCCCCCCCCCCCCCAAAAAAAAAAAAAAAAAAACATGATGTGTTATACTTTAAGAATTGAGGGACCGAAATCATTCGCCCGTTGAAGGTTGGTCAAATCAAAGCAATATAATGAATTCATATACGTTAAGAAAATTTGTTTTTACAAGAAAAACAAATCCAAACGAATGTATTCTAATTGAATCATACGTTTATGAAACGGCATATAAAAAGCCATTATTCATATCAGTGACTCTAAGAAGGATGCGGTGGGATTTTTGTAAGATTTATTGCCAAACACACAACAAAGCGGTGCCTAATACACTCAACTGTAAAGCTCTTTAGTATATATTTACAATATTTACGAGTGACGATAAGCCCTCTTTGTAACCTGTTTTGGACAAATACCTTCTTATCTCTCTTCCTCACCCGTTGCCTTCTGCAACGAACGAATGACATATCAACAGACCGCAGGATCCCCGCGTTTTCGTTAAACGAGTCACTTTCTGAAAAAGGTGATCTCACCTGGGCTATTTTTTTTTTTTTTATATTATACATGCAGATGCGTACAGACACTCCAATGTATAAGCAAGCATGTAGACAAAAATCTATACATTCATAGACATGTATATGTGTATATATACGTAATATATACAGACACATACACACACACACACACACACACACATATATATATATATATATATATATATATATATATATATATATATATATATATATACACACTATATATATATATATATATATATATATATATATATATATATATATATATATATATATATATATATACACTATATATATATATATATATATATATATATATATATATATATATATATATATATATATATATATATATATATTATATATATATATATATATATATATATATATATATATATATATATATATATATATATATATATATATATATATATATATATATATATATATATATGTGTGTGTGTGTGTGTGTGTGTGTGTGTGCGCGCGCGCTCATGTGTGCGTGTGTGCGTGTGTTTATATTCCCATATATTGGGATTTCTTATTTTCTTGTTTTTAACAATAGAAGTCTGTACTATATTCATCCTTCACCACCTATATCTTGGATGTGAAAATGTAATACATAGTTCAACAATAGTCAAAACTCATAGCTACAGACAAGTTTAAATCCTGTATTCTCACTGCACCGTCCACCCTTATCCTACTCTCCTTCATGGGATTACTGGATAATAATGCAATTCCTTCTTAAAGTATTATTTACGCTACACTATATAGTTGCTCTAGTAAACAATTCCTAGGCTTCCTATCCTGTCTCCCACCACTTGTCAGTGGCAAAATTTTTCTTTTACTCGTTGTGTCGATTCATTCCACTTTAATTAACACTCACAAAATATTTTTTCTTTCCCAATGAACTTTGGACATTTTGCAAACTTCAAAGGTGTCACCTAGGTTCTTAATCCTTTCTCATTTTACAATCAACAAATATCTTATAAAGCATTGCCTCGATCTTTCAGTATTTGTATTCAACATCACCGCTTTACATATGTTTCAGAGATCTGGTTCAACAATCCTTCCGCAGCTCTTGAAAATACCAAGAAATTTTACTACAAGCCAAAAATTCACCTTAATTACTTAGTTGACAAGAGATCCATAATGAGCACCGTTACTAAAATCTCCTCTACCATAGCCATTAATAACTGGTTGGACCCTGCCATATATTATGAAAATAATAGAAAAAAGGGTAATTAGGAATCACTCAGCACCACCATTATTGGACATATGGAAGACTCGTAGTTCGTCCATTTATATGCCCGATCTGTAAGTGTTCTGTCTCGCACACACATATGACTCATTAATATCATAGTTCCTTGGATGATGCAGCATACAACTTTTCATGGCACTTATAATCCAGCAAGAGGAATGCAGTACTGCAGAGGAAAAATACCTCATGCTCAGCAGTACAGTGTCATGCACACTTTTAGTCAAAACATATAGATACACACCTGATAATGACTCTAACATATGCAACGATGATATTATAAGCCTACCGAAGACCGACCATGCTATTTTGAATGATAGATTGATAGAAATCTTTCAAACAGTAAGATATTTTCACGGGAAATGACATCAGATAATTCACTACACTAGGAAAGCCAATAGTCCGGCATCTTAGTCCAAGGAGTCATCAGAAGTACTAAACATCTAGAATGAAAAGTTACTTTAATCATCGATGCTCAAGAATTTATTTTCAATCTGTAAACACCTAGAAAAGTTGGGCCTGCTGCTGACCACTTGATATTTAACGACAGACTCGCCACTGCAGATTTATTATACTCTTGTCATCTTGCACGAACCAACTCTACGCCTGGGGTGTTTAAATTTAACTTAAAACTTAAGAAAGGAACAACTTCAAAATGATCCACCTGGGGACTTTAATCTTAATTTGGACCGAAATCAAAAATTCAAAAGATGTATCAGACTTACCTTATGTCTCTGTTGTGTTTTATTCTTCCAGTTAATAGAAGTAATTCCATAAAGGGTTCCTTATCTCTCCATCTTTAGGAAAAATCAGATCTGGAGGAAAGCAATAAAAGAGATAAAGGCGTTACATCAGGTACTGAAAGCATACACTTTGAATGCAAATGATACAGTAATTAATTCTATTTGCATTGATAATAGTAATGAGATAATAATAGTTAAAAAATAATATGAATTCCCTTTACGATTCATAGTGGTGGTTGATTTAATCATTCATCATTAAATAATTACTAATGTCTGTAATGACCAAACCCTAACATTTGAAAAAAGTTATCATCATCACCATGGGCAACCCTCCATCTGTTCGTAGGTTTGTATCCTACAGATGGTTGTAACTACAGTAATCTGAAAATTTCATAGGAAAATTGTTTAAATATCTTACAATAGCAGTGCCTTTGCTCTGTGTTATCGGTAGTGCAGTCTTACAGAGTTTTTACCAAATACTAATAACTGTATCGTCATAACTATCTAGATGAAGGGTGTAATATATTCTAAAAGATAAAATTAAAAAAAGAATATATATTGCTAATGTGAGAGTTTTCTTATTGCATTGCGATAGATTTTACAATGCCTTTCTTTCTATTTTGTTCAACTCTCCCTTTATTAAGCAAAAGTGTAAGTTACATCTTCACGAAAATACAACCGTAACAACAACACAAAATAACCAAAAAAATGGAGATAGGCAAGACCAATAACATCCAAACAACCGTTATTAAATAAATTAAGATCACTCACAAAAATTGTTTTAATGAATAAAATAAACCCACAACTTATGAAAAATTTGATTTACTTCTTACTTTCGAGGGAAACATCTGCAATCTCTTTCCGAAAACGTTTTCTGAAGAGGAAGGGAGATGATCCCTTCGAAAGCTAAAGATAACTTTAAATTTTCATAAGTTGCGGATTTAATTTGTTTGTCATATATACACGGAAAAACTGTGTTTGTAGTTGCTATCAAAGTTCAAGCTGAAAAATCCTTTTGATAACGATATGTGGAAAACTCTGCCATCGTAAGGCATATAATTCATAAACAGATCAATATTTGATATGCAAGCATTTCTCTTAAGCTGGAAAGTGGAGGTATTAATCTTACACTTCATCCCATCTATTTGCTAATTCCGGATGCCATCCTGGAGGGCACTAATTAGTCTGTCGGATTAGCCTCGTTTCCTTGCTACTCAAAATTTTTAGGGTTCATTAATAATTTGCCTTTTTAGTGATATTTATTTTTACACTCGGAATAACCTTAGGAATTTTCTTCTCATCCTCACACTTTTGGCGATCCTCCGTTTTCCATTCGTCTTATTTTATTCTTTATATATTTCAATGACTTCTTAAAGTTTCCCTAATTAACTTCTCAATATATCATCATAACTTTGGCATAACGTCTTATAGCTCTGTGGATATCTTGGTTTCAAACATCAGTTTTAAAGTTATGGATGGGAAGAGCTCTGATGTCGTCTCATGTGTTCTATTTAGGTTACGACAATTGCCAAGGAGCGAGAACCGTTGAATTACTAATCTAACACCTTTGTAAACAAAACTAAAATATAAGATAATTAGGAATATTTCTAGAAAGGTATTTCTGAACTATTCATTAAAAAATACGGAAAATTAATTAAAAAGTAGACCAAATGTAGTATTAAAAATAAATATAATACCTCTCAGGATAAATGAGCCAAAATTTACAAAATATCTTCCTGAGAGACAAAGGCGAAAATGCTTAAGCAAATAAGTAATCTTTTACTTCAGCTTCAATCTATTTGCTTTCTTTTTGCCTTTTGCAAGTGGAGGTGATCAATTAGACGATAGTTTGTTACATGTCAGTAGTAGTTGAGGTTCAAAATGTTTATCTTGCAATCTTTAACCGTCTGTAACGAAGCAAAAGAAGAAAATGAAGAGACATTGTGATACAGAAGGTGTCTCATCAGCTTGCAGGATCGAGAAGGGTGTCCTGAATGACTCATGCTGGAAGAAGTGGAAGGAGCGGACGGGAACTGAGGTTGGAGGAACGGAGGGAGGGATAATGAGGTGATTCTAATTAGTAACCGGAGTAAAACAAACAATAAAAAGCCACAACAACCAAACATCAGTCGTTTGGTTCGAAAAAAAAAAAAAAAAACAGGTTTGACTGTTTCTGGTTAAATTTTACTTAGACAGTTCTTTGTCACAATGGCTATGCTTGCTAAAAATCCACTCAATAAACATCAAATAAAACCACGACACACTAACTCGAGGTTCAGAATAAGAGGTAATGAGATGAAAACCAACAAGGGAGGTGAGGTATTGGGTATTCCCTCTTCCCTCCCGTTCCATCAACCAGAAGATACTCCATCCATCATTCTGTTGGCTGGTTTTACAACGATCAGTTTTGCAGAAAATCACCATTACAGCATCTCTGAGTCAACAGCCCTCGTTCTGAACGAGAGAGAGAGAGAGAGAGAGAGAGAGAGAGAGAGAGAGAGAGAGAGAGAGAGAGAGAGAACGATATAGCACGTTCCTGGGGCATCAAAGGAAGGCGACAGCTCCGTTTGTTTCGTATAGGGGAAGCCCTTGTCGGCGGCCCCTTAACATCCATCATTACAACCAGTCCAACACCCATCAGGAGGGCGATCCGCTACTCGTTCAAATAATGATGGGTTGCTCATCATCAACTAAAAGGAGAAGGCTGTTTCCTAATGCAAGTATGAAAATATGGATGATCTTTGGTTTGTTATACATACACCTACACACACAGACACAGACACACACATATATATAATACATATATATACATATATATATATATATATATATATATATATATATATATATATATATATATATATATATATATATACATATATATATATATATATATATATATATATATATATATACATATATATATATATATATATATATATATATATATATATATATATATATATATATGTGTGTGTGTGTGTATATATAATGTGCAAATTTATAATAATTTAGTATATATATAAATGTATATATATATATATATATATATATATATATATATATATATATATATATATAT
>NC_090731.1:26171172-26173310 GCF_036898095.1 Palaemon carinicauda | reverse complement strand
AACAAATGTTGATAGAAAAAATCCCTTAATATATGATATTTCTTTTCGTAAATAAGGTAAAGTGTAATATCCTACATCGACCCATTTACAGTAGACCTTCTATTCCCCTCCATCCATCGTTTCTGAAATCCTCTTGCCTTTAAATTATCAAACTCATTCACACGTATGATTCTTAATATTAGATCCAGGCAAGACATGATATCCTTTCTCAGTCACTGTTTCACATTTAACTTTCCTAATTTCTTCCTCTTTTATGAATATCAACTTCGATTAAATTGTAACTTTGACTATCATCATCTTGTTTAACAGCGGCTAATTGCTATCGGGTCTTTGCTCTCATCCTCGTCAAATTCAAAATATTTTAAAGTTGTTGAGAGTATTCTTAATTTTTTCAACGTTAAAATAAACTTTAGCAGCATTGCCATAGTCTTCTTTTATTTGTTTTCCATCTGAAAACTCTGATATGATTATTTTATAAAAAAAAAAAAATATTAATACGATACTTTTCTTACAAATTTTAGGAGCTTCGAGAGTTCTCTATATTCACGGTCTTATTTTTTTTTTTTTTTTTTTTGTTAATTTTTAAATTATTCTTTTTGACGCAATGAGCCTTGTTTCCTTCACTTTAGTTTCTCTATAATATGAAACAGGCTTTTATGACGATTTTTCCTCAAAAATCACAATTACTCTAAGCATATTGGTAGCCTTAAAGTTATTAAACGTTCCATCGGTCGTCAAAACCACCATGGAAGTTCGCTGGAAGCCCTCAGCTGGAAGTCGTGCCACGGAGGGTCATCAAAAACAGATACATCTTTCGTCCGTTCACATTTAGAGCACAAACAGACTGAGAATTCTTCTTCTAACCTTTTTTTCGTACGTTTCTAAAGGTGATCAATATTTGAGTGTGAATGTGCTGTCCCTTCTCTTTTCATCGTATTCCTTCACAAAACTCTCTCTCTCTCTCTCTCTCTCTCTCTCTCTCTCTCTCTCTCTCTCTCTCTCTCTCTCTCTCTCTCTCTCTCTCTCTGTATAGAGTTCTGCGGGTTTGATATATCTGTTATTTGCATAACCGATCAAGTAGAAAATATAAACATAAACATATTCATTAGCTAAGAATTTCCCTCATTACATTAATGCAGATTATTACCTCAGTAACTGATAAATCTATGAAAATAAAAGATGAAAATAAATGTTTTTAATGAATAAATAATTAGATAAAAGATAAAAAATATACAAATAAACGTAGAAAAAACTCTTCAACTAAGAATTTGAATCAATACTTTGATGAAGAGTATTACCTTAGGATCCGATAAATTTAAAGAAATTGAAAGATAAAAATAATTGTATTTAGGAAATAAATATTAAACCAGAGAGGACAGAATAAATTTTCCCTTAGCTATAAAGCGAAAGATCAGACTAAAAAGGGACGCAACACAGCTGAGGACGAACACAGCTAATCACCGTAAATACTAACATAGGAGGAAACATTGTACACAGAGAGCTTCATGGACACACTTCTGCAAACCCTAGTCGATTAGAGCGTTCGCTGACACGGCCGCCTGACGTTAACGATTCGTAATAGACTAAAAGCAAACATCATTAAGGTCATGACGTATGTGCACTGCGAGACCCTGAAGAAAATGAGAGAAATGCCGAGATTGTGGTCGACGGGTTTTTAAAAGTCTAGGCTGTGTTTTTTGACTGAGAGAAATTCCGTGGATAATTTCAGCGTTGATAGATGATTCGCCAACGTGTGGGTGTAAAAAAAAAAAAAAAAAAAAAAAAAAAAAAGAAAAGTGAATGATTCAAAAGATTAAAAAAGAAAGAGTTTTGATTATGGAAAATGAGTAAATTTTTTGTACATTGAAGTCTGTTTCTTAAAGAAAGGATATTTCATTTTGGCTTTTAGTCGATCTAAACTTAAGGCTGAAGAGACAAGAATGTATATGGCTTTTATTTAACCAGTACTTAATAAATTTAAGGAAAATAGGGGAAAAAAGCTAATTTCAAACAAATGAAAATCTCGATATGCCTTCTGAAGCTACAACCGTGAGATGTTTATAACATTTTGCCCAAGTACCAGGTTTCCCTTATTAAAGTCAAGAGCTTCTATGTTAACTGAGAACTCTTTTCTTTTT
>NC_090731.1:26148672-26156172 GCF_036898095.1 Palaemon carinicauda | reverse complement strand
GAGGTAAGCTACACTGATATTTCTTTAGAATGTATTGAAAATTAAAATAAAAAAAAAATTCGAAAACCTGCTTAATTTTCCTTTGCAAAGGGAAATCGCATAGGTTGTCGGAAGTTCTTTTATTTTGATTTCTTATGCATTTTACAGAAAAAATAATGTGGATTCGCTCCCTTCAATGAACGTATACGATTATGAATAATAAGAGCAAGAACAACAACAAGAATCATAATCGTGATCAAAATCGTAATCGTAATAAATAATAAATAATAAATAATTATAAAATGTATAATAATAATAATAATAATAATAATAATAATAATAATAATAATAATAATAATAATAATAATAATAATAATAATAATAATAATAATAATCTTCAAACTAATATTCCAATTCAATACACTTCCTCTTCTACTTACACTTGCTGATAAGTTACCTACTATAATAATTAAGTTGTTATACCTAACTTAACTTCTTAACCGAATCAAATCAAATGGCGAATAAAGGCTTAAAATTCACGAAAGATAAATCTACCGCCAAAATTATTATACACAGTTCATTTGATTAATTACTAAAGACTTTGGGAAAGACAGCTCGATCCCTGAAATCATGAATGGAAATTGATCGATCTCAAGGATCTCAGACACAAGGATGATGTTAACAGGGACTCTAAAATAGATCATGTTATTTCATCAAGCAGTCATTCATTAATATAAAAATAAAATAAAACTTTTTATATAGGAAACAGTAATGGTTTGAACAGTTGTGTTGTTTATGTTGCTTATAATTTAGGTCAAGACATGGATGGATGAGCTAGAGCAGGATGTGGTTCAATTCATTGGCGTGTTTTCATAGATTTGAGCTCCCAAAATTTTGATTTTATATTACCAAGATATGCATGATGGTAAACACCTTTTATATAAATTTACAGGAGCACGTAATATGCTCATAAAACATTGTAAAATTCAAGTGATAGAACTCTGTTCTGTAGGTAAAGTGGATCAGGTATATGTTAGCTCTAACACCACCCAGATATTCGAAAAATAATTATCAGTAATCTCTGGAAACTCTTTGTTCTAAGAATCAATTTCATATATGTAACTTTTATTGCAAACGAACAGTTTCCTCTTTAAAAAATAATGTCTGATTTCCCATTCTCTCTTATCAGTAGACTCGGCCCGGTATGGCATTCATTGTGCAAATGGCCAATAAGAGACATTCAATATCAAGTAACTTTTTTTTTTATTTATTTTTATTTTTTTTTTTTTTTGGAGGGGGGAGGGTGTTGGGGAACAACTATCTACCTTCATTGCACCATTGACTTTCTTCTTCTTTTGTTCACTGTCCTTTCATGCTCTCGTTTCAGCAGGATGTTGCTGTGACATATTGCAAACGTTCTTATTATATGGCCATTTCCATTTATTCAAACACAAATAAGTTACTGATACAAGTAAATGGCGAACAAAGACCTAAAATTCACGAAAAATAAATCTACCGCCAAAATGATTATACTCAGATCATCTGATTAATCACTAAACACTCGGGGAAAGACGGCTCGATCACTGAAATCATGAATGGAAATTGATCGATCTCAAGGATCTCAGACACAAGGATGATGTTAACAGGGACTCTAAAATAGAGCATGTTATTTCATCAAGCAGTCATTCATTAATATAAAAATAGAATATTTTTTTTTTTTTTATAGGAAACAGTAATGGTTTGAACAGTTGTGTTGTTTATGTTGCTTATAATTTAGGTCAAGACATGGATGGATTAGCTAGAGCAGGATGTGGTTCAATTCATTGGCGTGTTTTTATAGATTTGAGCTCCAAAAATTTTGATTTTATATTACTAAGATATGGATGATGGCAAACACCTTTTATATAAATTTACAGAAGCACGTAATATGCTCATAAAAAAATGTAAAAGTCAAGTGATAGAACTCTGTTCTGTAGTTAAAGTGGATCAGGTACAGGTTATCTCTAATACCAGCCAGATATTAGATGAAACAAGTATTACTAACCTCAGGAAACAGTTTTTCTAAGAATCAACTTTTCATATGTAACTTTCATTGCAAAAAAAAAAAAAAAAACAGTTTCCTCTTTCAAAATCATGCCTGATTTCCAATTTCCTCTTATCACTAGATTCTGGCCGGTATAGCATTCCTTGTGTAAATGACCAATCAGAGACGCATTCAATATCAAGTAACCATAAGTATTTTTATAGTCTATATATGACATATCTATTTTACGTTGTTACGGTTTTTAGAATGATTTATTGTTCATTTTCTCTCATTTTTTCTTTTCCTCACTGGGCTATTTTTCCCTGTTGGAGCCCTTGGGCTTATAGCATCTTGCTTTTTCAACCAGGGTTGTATGCTGGCTAGTAATAATAATAATAATAGTAATAACAATAATAATAATGATAATAATAATAATAATAATAATAATAATAATAATAATAATAATAATAATAATAATAATAATAATAATACTTTCTTCTTTTGTTCACTGTCCTTCCATGCTCTTGTTTCAGCAGGATGACTCTGTGCCATATTGCAAACATTCCTATTGTATAGTAATTTCCATTTGCTATAAACGCAATTAAGTTAATAATAATAATAATAATGATAATAATGATAATGATAATGACAATTATTATTATTATTATTATTATTATTATTATTATTATTATTATTATTATTATTATTATTATTATTATTATTATTATTATTATTATTAGTTGTTGTTGTTGTTGTTGTTGCCTGGCAAGGAACAAGTTCATCCACTTTCATACAGATTGATTTCCATTAATAGAAGCAAAGTAAAATAAAATGCTCTATTAGTGTATAAAGTTTTTACTAAAACGGACACTTCATCGATCGATCATTGAAACCTGAACATGTTATCGAAGGTATTGGACACTCCAAGGTTTGAAAGCATATGGCAAAATGTGCAGTAAAGAGGCTTAATTAGTAAATGGATAATATATATATATATATATATATATATATATATATATATATATATATATATATATATATATATATATATATATATATATATATATATATATATATATATATTTTTATATATATATATATATATATATATATATATATATATATATATATATATATTTTTTTTTTTTTTTTTTCTTTTTTCTTTTGTTTCGTATACTGAGCAGGAATCAAATCGTCACAAGGTAAAATACCCTGTTCTTGTTATAGCTATTTAACAAAATCAGACTAATGTACGCTTGCGAAACACAGGGAAATTTCCTATTGGAGCAGAGAATTGTAGACTCACAAAAACACTGAAACTACTAAATGGGGTAGAGTATTGTACAATCAAAAATACACTTGGAACTTCCAGGTGAAGCAGAGAATTGTATACTCACAAAAAAATTCTGAAATTTCCAATTGAAGCACAGAATTGTACTCTCACAAATGCACTTAGAAACTACCAGTTGAAGCAGAGAATTGTACATTCACAAAAACACTTGGATGATTTTAATTGGAGCAGAAAGAAATAAAATCTTGCAAGAAGAAATAGCACTGATAATCAGTTGAAAGCAGCAGACAGGAGCATTATGCTGGTAAATGAAAAGACACAGTCCACGTCAAAAGTAGCGATGATGCGCGTATTCATAACTCCACGAGGACAAAAGACAAAGCAATAAGAAGACAAAGAACAGGAGACAAACCACATCGCAGGCGTCAGAACACGAAGGCTATTTGCCCCGAAGTCTGGTCGACTTCAAAATGCTTTTCATTATTAGTTCCGGCACGGTCACAGTTCGCCCCCCACCCCCCAAAAAAAAACCCACCCTGAACCTCCCGCCATCCAGGGGTCCTTTTGATATATAGCTCTTACAATAGTGTCTGATTGTGCCATTCGCAGCCAATAAAAATCATTAACCATTGCCTTTTAAAACACAAACGCTAATTTACCTCGACATATCTCAATGTCATCAGGTATCGAGACGGTCAAAGTCATTAGCAGAGAGAGAGAGAGAGAGAGAGAGAGAGAGAGAGAGAGAGAGAGAGAGAGAGAGAGAGAGAGAGAGAGAGAGAGAGTGTGTAAGCGATGAAACTTGAATTTGAGAAGGTATTTAGAATGAGAAGAAGAAAATGTTATGAAGATTAGAAGTAATGAATATCTAAGTTGGCCTTACTGAAACAATGTTAACACAAAATACATACTACCAAAGAGAGAGAGAGAGAGAGAGAGAGAGAGAGAGAGAGAGAGAGAGAGAGAGAGAGAGAGAGAGAGAGAGAGAGAGAGAGAGAGAGAGAGAGAGTGTAAGCGATGAAACTTGAATTTGAGAAGGTATTTAGAATGAGAAGAAGAAAATGTTATGATGATTAGAAGTAATGAATATCTAAGTGGGCCTTACTGAAACAATACATACTACCAAAAAATTGATAACAGAGAGAGAGAGAGAGAGAGAGAGAGAGAGAGAGAGAGAGAGAGAGATTAACTGGCTAACAATCCCTAGTATTCATGCTATATAGCTTTGTGAACTAAAACAGAAATGAGAGAGAGAGAGAGAGAGAGAGAGAGAGAGAGAGAGAGAGAGAGAGAGAGAGAGAGAGAGAGAGAGAGAGAGAGAGAGAGAGAGAGAATTTTAACTGGGTAAAAATTCATAATATTCATGCTACATAACATTGCGAAATAATGCAGAAATGGGAGAGAGAGAGAGAGAGAGAGAGAGGAGAGAGGAGAGAGAGAGAGAGAGAGAGAGAGAGAGAGAGAGAGAGAGAGAGAGAGGAGTACGTCCACACTAGCCGATACATCGGCACGCATGTAAATGACCAACTACTTACGAGATGAAGGATTTGAATGCAGTATCGCATTTCACCATTGCTATCGCTAACAAGTGGACGGTTTCGGACGAACTTTCTCGCGCTGTTTGAATACCCATCACGTACTGCAACGGCGACACCAAAGACATAGTACGGCAGTCAGTAACACAATGCGTATCGGGCGGTAACATGCATTGAAGCACAGCATAAATCATTATACTTTTAGTTTCAAATTATATATTACCTTTTGGATAGATGCATAGTTAATGATAATGATGCATAGTATATTCACTCTATTGATTTTATTGTACTTATTACCATGTTTTTGAGCATGCATTGAAGCACAGCATAAATCATTATACTTTAAGTATCAAATTATATATTACCTTATGGATAGATGCATAGTTAATGATAATGATGCATAGTATATTCACTCTATTGATTTTATTGTATTTATTACCACGATGTTTAGCATGAATTGAAGCGCAACATAAATCATTATACTTTTAGTATCAAATTATATATTACCTGACTGATAGATGCATAGTTGTAGATAATGAAACATGTTATATTCACTCTATCTCATTGCACCTATCACGATATTGTTTAGCGTACGATACTAAATGTATTTCATGGCAATCGATGAAGAATAGGCCTGACAAATATCACACGATGGACAATGTATCGCATGGGACAAAACGTTGCATCTTAACAATAAGAAACGCATAATCACCATGAAACATTGCTTATCTACGTTGGATTTCTACGACACGGTTACACAATGCCACTTGCATATGGATAGTGTTGGGAGTACGTTGCCTTTCGCTGAGTTGGAAACTAATCATGACTGGACAATTTGAGGTTATTGTTATAACAATACAATCGCGTCTTGTGTTTTCTAGCCAATATAGTGTAACGTAAGTAGAATTGCATGAATTAACTCATAAATTCTGGTCTATTTAATCATAAGGCGAGCATATTACTGATGTCATTTCTGTTTCCTTTGAAATTTAGGATAGACAAATGTAAACAAAGGCCCATGAACACACAAAGTACATATTTTTCACACAAATATTTATTATTATTATTATTATTATTATTATTATTATTATTATTATTATTATTATTATTATTATTATTATTATTATTAGAAAAGCTACTACTCAAGTTGGAAAAGCAAGATGCTACAAGCTCAGGTCTCCAATAAAGAAAGTATACCATAAGCTCCATGGAATATAATACTAATACTACCAGTACTTCAGAAGCAGATTCCACGAGACAGCATAATCCTCAGATTGCCCTTCAAAATGGTTCCAGTTGACTAAAGGGATTATCGATGCATATCCAATGACATACAGTACATGCATATTCGCACACTAAGAATAGAATATACTTGCAATGCTGATGGAGAGACGTAGTAGTATTAATATCTATGACTAGTGTGACCCTCTATCCTATCTGGTGGGTATGTGGGTTTGCATAACTCAATAGTAAAGTGCGAATTAGATTTAATTTTAATTATTTGCAAGAAAAAAAAAACATTATGCTTGTTTGTTGTTATTACAATCGTATCTCATTGTTTAATGAATTCTAAAAAAAAAAAAAAAAAAAAAAAAAAAAGACATGTTCATTGTTTATCAACTCAACAATAATTAGAATTCATGGACGATACTAGACACCAACCCAAAGCAATAATGCCACGAAGGCTCCTACAGACAATCTCAAATACACTAAACCTCCCTATTGACACAAGGAGTAAAGTATTTACTTGAATGTCGGTCGACTTTGATGGATTTTACTCAGCATGTGTAAAGATGAATGAATGGCAGTTAAAAACAATGTCAAACAGTAAGCTTTAAAAAATTAACGTAATAAGTTTAAGAAACACAAATCAAATCACAAACCAATGTTTGCCCAAAACACTAGAATAGTCATTATTCGAGTTATCTACAAAATAATATTCACTAACATCCGCTACTATTGACTATTTCAATGTTGTCGAAGCACATATGAATATATAAATTTTGTTCTAAAATTTACATGAATTATTAACTTTATAATAAACCAGTCAATAGCTGTAATTAGTTACATATAAAATTACTATAAAGTTTGTTGACTGTAGAAAAAGAAATATGATGATAAAAAAGAAATATTTCAGCAACCTTACAGAAGGCTAGAAAACAATAGATAAAATTTTTCAAGCGTTAATATATGAACTATGTTGTAGCTAAATGAATGTTATGATATTCTTAGTGCTGAGAAAATGAAATAAAGAGAACGAAAACTAATAATGTTACCGATATAATTTAGTCCAAACTTCACTTAAGTCTTACATATATAGCTTTCGTTTAGAGAGCAAGATCATTCGTGACTATTGACTATTGTGAGCTATTTGAAGAGCATCACGAAGGGGACTGTTATCAGAATGGATCTTTGTCTTATAGATTTAATGGAGTAATTATGTTTTGTTCTTTAGCCAGGTTAATAATCTTCCACCATCAGCTAGGCAAAGAGTAAGGCTGATGAGGAAATCCAAAGGTGGAGAATTGTGGCCATGTTCTCTGGAAGTAAGGTTGGCTTAGCTATGAAACTTGGATTTCGTATTAAAAGTAATATAATCCTTTGACATATATCCAGATAGTTTTTATTTCTCCAAAACTTCTTGTTAAATATTTAAAGTTAATCTATGGTGA
>NC_090731.1:26126763-26129263 GCF_036898095.1 Palaemon carinicauda | reverse complement strand
AATGAGTTTAAGAGAAAAAGCCCAAAGCTTTCATTAGCATTCTTTGGTCGAAAATCACAAGATCTACATCTCTGGAAAAACAGGGTTCTCTGCTATGCTCTCTTGGTGGAGAAATGCCTAGTAAGTGGTTTATTTCTATAATAAGCTTTAAATGACCATTATTAAATATGTATGTATGTATGTATCTATCTATCTATCTATCTATCTATCTATATATATATATATATATATATATATATATATATATATATATATATATATATATATATATATATGTGTGTGTGTGTGTGTGTGTGTGTGTGTGTGTGTGTGTGTGAGTCATCAGCATCATCATCAGCAGCCATTACTAGTCCACTGCAGAACAAAGGCTTCAGGCAAGTCCTTCCACTTGCGTTTGTTTAAGGGGTTTGTAAGCCACTCCACAGCCGCAAACTTTTAGTTCGTCAATCCATCGTCTTCTCTTTCTTCCCATGCTTCTTTAACAATCTCTAGAGACCCATTGTGTTATTCCAAATGTCCATCTATTGTCTGTCATTCTCATTATATGTCCTGCCCATGTCTATATATATTGTGTGTGTGGGTTTGTTTGTGCGCTCCCTCACGTAGAAGGCCAATTGTCCCCATCGTATCTCCACCCTCTCTAAACTATCCCAAGGAGGTCTGAATTCTGGGAGCCATAGGATCTCGCTAACGAGGTGGGGTCGTAACACGTCGATCATCTCATGTGATTAGATGACTGACAGATCTCCCTTCATCTTTAATCCTCTTTCCTTCCTACATCGATGTTTAGGTTCTTTGAGAAACTCTCCCTATTTCTATCTTTCTCATATTTGTTTGCACAACGATATGTATTTGATAATTGTCTGAATAATAAGAACTAAACCCCCCTTCTCTCTTGCTGTGTGCCTCCCTATCCCTCTCGTTCTCCCTTCATTATTGATGAACAAGATTTTAATCTCTGGAACGTGCCACTGTTCCCATGGTCAACCTTTTTATGTTAATGATGCCTCGTTAGTGTTTTATATAAAGTTCGTCTACGTGGAGCCTACGGTCTCCAGGCTGTTAAACAGGGACAAAAATGTTGGTTAATTTGGCAGTGTCGACGATGATATCGTATCATTATTTATAAGGTTAAGTCAGTTTCTCCTTTGTATTCTTTGTTAGTTTATTCACATTGCCATTTCATACTAATATTACTGGATTTAACATTCGGAAAGTTTTTTTTTTTTTAATCGTTATAGTTGCCGTAGATTTTATACATACTGATGGTCTTAAAATTTTATTTTGGTCTTTTAGTATATTAATGATATATATATTTTATGGTGATCTTAATCACGTAACTTAATTCATATATATTTTTCCCATATATACTCTATATTCTTCCACAGTATTTCTGAAGCCAAAGGGTAGTCAACTTACATAATGAATTTTCACCAAATTGTGTGCAGGATATATGTTACATGCTAGTAATTTAAGTTTCATAACTCATGGATTAAAATGAAACTTTCATTTATAAAGCTCCCTGGTAATATTTAATCTTACTTATTTGATATCTGAAGAGAAGTCTAATATATCTTTTTATGTTTAAAAACCAAAAAATTAAAACAAACTATTCAGTTCAAATCGAAAAAATAGAAAATCTATGCTGACTCACTCCTGAATTTTCTCAATAAATATATATATTTTTCTTCGACTTGTGTTAATAGAAATGCATCTCTGGCATTCTATTAGAAATCATTCGTCTCATCTTTGACATCTATGGAAGCCACCTACATCGCCCCAAACAAGTCTTAATATTTAACATTCTATATATATTATCAACGACAGGTCATCCTTCCCTGGTGTCATTATCCTTACGTCTAATCCCTCACTCAGCAATGGGTATCTCTCCGGGTATCACGATGCCATCAGCGTCCAGCTCAGCTTTTCCCTAGCCCGCGAAAAGCGCATCTCTGCCTTCAGCCCGCCAATTACGCGTGATCCTTCACACCCTATCGGTAATCTGTGACAGGGACTTCAAGCGCGTGTGTATGTACATACGTCTGTGTATAGAAGAGTCCATCCGAGTTATATCAAGTAGTATTAACAGATATCTCCCTTCTCGAGAGCCGGCTTTGCGCCCCGGCTCCGGCTTTTGTATACATCATCTTTGGAGTCTGTTAGTGCTTTGATCTATCACTAATTGTCTTTTAATAAGCTGCGCAATCATCCATGACGAGATATAAAAAGGAAAAAAAAGTAAATTAAGAGCAAAGGAAGATGAAAACAGGTTGAACTCGTTTTGATAGCAAAGGGGGAAAAGCATAAAAAAAGCAATCTAGTTCTAGTTAGCGTCGTAATTTTCTCAGACTCCCTGCAGTAGACGCGGCTATCTTAATTTGCTTTAGGAAAATTAATAAGATATCATATATCAAATTTTCAATTTATGACATCCATGATATTTTCTTATATCACAAGTTTATCGTTGATCAAATTATCAAATTTTTAAAGAAAAAATATG
>NC_090731.1:26094263-26106763 GCF_036898095.1 Palaemon carinicauda | reverse complement strand
TGTGAACGACGGTCATTTAATACGTAGTTCAGTCGGCAGGCATAGGACCGGCAGATGTGGCCACTAACTTGAAGAAATGACAGTAAATTACATCTTTTCATGTTGGCTCCTTCGAGAACCGCTTGTTACGTTCTCTTCGGCGGCTCACGAGTAGGCTTGGCTTGGTCGAAAGTTGACGAGAGGGAAGGGGGATGCTTTGCCATGGTAAACACTCAGGTCGTTTTACAATGTTTTAGCAATATCATATAGCTTGAAATGTTTCTCTACATATATTTACATATGATTACATGAATAAATATATATATATATATATATATATATATATATATATATATATATATATATATATATATATATATGTGTGTGTATATATATATACATGACAAGTAATTACTAATGTAGTAAGAATCTATGTTGTTCATTGCCCATGTCTTCCCTAAATTGCTTTGCAGCAATATTCCAAAAGCTTTAGCCCATTAATGATTATTCCTTTTAATTCTCCAAGCAATTTTTACTTATTAATTTCTCTGCTCGAAAATCCAGTCAAAGTTTGGATAAAACATATATCATCAGCTATGCATATGAATTAATTTACATACTGTTGACCAGAATTACATTCATTTAGATATTTTTAACTGGAATACAACGCAAGGTACAGACTCGAAATCTCCCAGATATATATATTTTTTTTCATGTAGACTACATCAAAGATTCAAACATTATTCGATTTATAAGAAGTGATTTCCGGTGCACTTCTTGAGCCTTAAATATAAGTTTCAGTTGAAATAGATTAATCTATGTCAATAATACATGTTTATTCAAATAATTGTTAAATCATTCATATTTCATTCAGGTGTCCTTATTGTAAAGAGTTAGGGTGGGAATTTACTGCACTGTGGCGTCCACAGTTGTCTATGTATTTCTCTAGAAAATACTTTCATTTGAAAACAAATACTAAAACTTCCCAGTAAAGATTCTTTTAAAGATATTTTTATATTATCTGAGCTTTTATCTCTTCATACTAGTACCTAATTACTTTTCAAAAGCTTTACTTTAGCCTTCGTATATTGCGTTTACCAAAATTCATAAATTTCTTTTTTAATTTGATTATCCAGACGTACTTGAGTGCATTTTTATTTTTTTGAACCGTTAGAGGAGGGCTGATTGGGTACATAATTTTGAATTCCGTATGCCCATGGTAACGCAAGTGTTCTGATAGCCTGCTGGAAGCGTCCCTGCCGAGCGATCGGCTCTATAGTTTCTGTAACCTATCCTTGTGAACTAGAGATGCGGGCTATTGTGGCTTGGAGGAGCCTATAGATCTACCTGCTTAGTCATCAGCAGCCGTTGCCTGGTTATCCCTGGTCATAGTTTCAGTGGAGAGTGGGATTGGGCGCTGTTCATATGTATTTATGGTCAGTCTCTACAGCATTATCATGCAAAGGCATTGTCACTATCCCTTGCCCCTGCCATTCATGAGCGACATTTAAAACACTTTATAGTAGTGAATCAAGTATCGAGATATATGGTAGCTATTATTGGTCCGAGCAAAAGGCACAGAGAAGAAAAGGGAAAAATACCAGAAGTGTTTATTCATCTCTCTCTCTCTCTCTCTCTCTCTCTCTCTCTCTCTCTCTCTCTCTCTCTCTCTCTCTCTCTCTCTCTCTCTATGCGTGTATGCATGCGGGCTATCCTGAACGAGGGGATTATGTTCTCTTATAAGTTGTCTTTTATTTTTTTCGTTAGTAATAGCTAGCTTTAAAACCCGTAATAACTGCAGCTCAGAGATATAATAGTCTGACATTATGACAAACAACAGTATTTCTAAGGCTCCTTCCTCATTATACAATCAGGATTCTCTCTCTCTCTCTCTCTCTCTCTCTCTCTCTCTCTCTCTCTCTCTCGCTTTTGCATATATTGCACAGAATTAATTCTAATCGTTATTGAAATTTTCTTGTGCAGTGCTCTTAGTCTCTACTCTCTCCCTTAAATAAATATATGTATAAATATATGTATGAGTACATGTTTTTATGTCTGTAGCTATGCCTGTAATGCTCTCTTTTTCCTTTTCTACTCTCATGCCTCTTCTCTCTTTCTCCCTCTCTCTTTCTCTCTCATGGGCCAAAAAGGCAAGAGCCCAAGGCATTTCTGTCCTTACACCTAGTTAAAACTTGAATTTTACGACGGACAATGAGAGGTTCTTTTCACATAAATTATCTACCGAAGACCTCGACTTGTAATGAAATTAAGCAAGTAATGAAATATTTATCGAATGCTTCCATACTAGCCCATACATTCTTCCTTGTGAGAAAGGTAACAATCTACATTTCCCACTAAACGTTCGGTACATTTAATTACATAGACGACGAGCAGTAGCCTATATAGAATATTTCAAAATTTATTTATGAACATTGCTAATTGAGAAGATTTTCACTCTCTATGAATTCAATAAAAAAATATGCCTCTAGATAAAATGAAAATACAATGAACTGTAAAAAAAATTTAAGTTTAACTTTGTTAACATGAAAACAGGGAAGCAATATATATATATATATATATATATATATATATATATATATATATATATATATATATATATATATATATAGTTATATATATATATATATATATATATATATATATATATATAAAATAAACGTATGTATAATCACATATATAGATACTTACAGTATACATACATACATACATACATACACGTATTATAAGTATACAGTATATATATATATATATATATATATATATATATATATATATATATATATATATATATATATATATATATATATATATATATATATAATGCATAGTATTTATGTATATATAAACGTATGTATATACATATATATATATATATATATATATATATATATATATATATATAGATACTTACAGTATACATACATATATACATACATACACACATACATACACGTATTATAAATATACAGTATGTGTATATATATATACATATATATATATATATATATATATATATATATATATATATATATATATATATATATATACATATATATTATATATATACACACACACATATATTATATATATACACACACACATATATATATATATATATATATATATATATATATACATATATTATATATCTATACATATTCATATATATTATATATATATGTATATATATATGTATATTATATATATACATACACACAAACACACACACACATATATATATATATATATATATATATATATATATATATATATATATATATATATATATATGTGTGTATATATGTATACATATATATATTATATATGTATATATATATATATGTATATTATATATATACGTACATATATATATACATATATATATATATATACATATGTATATCTATATATATCTATATATACATATATTATATATATATGTTTATATATATACATATATATTTTATATGTATATATATATATATATATATATATATATATATTTATATATATATATATATATATATATATATATATATATATATATATATATATATATATATACATGCACACAACAACAAATGCAGCCCTTTTTATTCTACTGCAGGAGAAAGGCCTCAGACATGTCATTATTCGTGTGTAGTGTTTGGTGAGTTTTCATCACCATGGTGACCAGCTACGGATTTGTGATACCGAAAAACTTATCTGATTTCTCAAAGCAAACCATCCTAGTATGGGTCACCCTGGCTAGTACAGCTATACTGATCATGGCGATACACGGACCCTTTTTCCTCGTTATGGTGTGTACAACCCTTAACACTACGCAAGGTGTGTGTGTTTGTGTATGTGTGTGTTTGTGTACCTGTGTTTGGATACATACAGTATATGGCAAAGAAGAGATAGAGTTGTGAGTAAGCAAGAAGTTACTAGAGATACTGTAAATTAAGAAAAAAATATTCAAATATGTTTTGAAGGAGGTTGATTATGAGAAAAAATATCTATTTGACGTTATTTATAAAATGAATATGAATTGGAAAAGAAAGTTTCAAGCTACAATGATTGATTTATTTAAAACAAGCAAGTTTGATAAGAAAATGAGAAAATAGTTATTGGAATTTCAAGCTGGGGCCATACAATCAACAGCAAATCTTTGTGGTTTTAATGCACTAGAGACAAAATGCAAATTGTAAACGGTTGAATGAGAATTATAGTATAGTGAAGAACAAAATTGAAATTATTTGAGGTGAGATCTTCGGGATAGGAAAGAAGACCATTTGACAGCAATGATGTTGTCATGAGTAACTTAAACTCTCTGACACTAGAAATATAATTTGAAATTAGGAATAAAAGTGAACAAATAGACAATATTTTTATTTTTCTCTGTTTATTATACTTTATCCATAAGAAATCAGAGATGCATTATTTTGGAATCAAATTAAGCTATTTTGCTTGCACACTAGAATTCAAAGTTGAGCCAAGAAAGGCAGCTATACAAAACTAACCTACCATATTATGATGTATAAGAATTTATTCAGAGGTATCTACCCATTTATCATCGCTTCGTTTCTGATTGACTTTACATAGATTTAAATAGATACAATCTCAATTTAACAATCAGTATTAGCTATAAAATTAGCCTTTTATTACCAGTTATCTGGTAACTGACATTTCACCTTAGGTATTATTATTACTTACTAAGCTACAACCCTAGTTGGAAAAGCAGTATGCTATAAGCCCAGGGGCTCCAACAGGGAAAATAGCTCAGTGAGGAAAGGAAAAAAGGAAAAATAAAATATTCTAAGAAGAGTAACAACAATAAATATCTCCTATATAAACTATAAAAACTTCAACAAAACAAGAGGAAGAGAAATAAGATAGGAGAGTGTGCTCGAGTGTACCCTCAAGCAAGAGAACTCTAACCCAAGACAGTGAAAGGCCATGGTACAGAGGCTATGGCACTACCCAAGACTAGAGAACAGTGGTTTGATTTTGGAGTGTCCTTCTCCTAGAAGAGCTGCTTACCATAGCTAAAGAGTCTCTTCTACCCTTACCAAGAGGAAAGTGGCACTGAACAATTACAGTGCAGTAACCCCTTGGGTGATGAAGAATTTAACAATCAGTATTAGCTATAAAATTAGCCTTTTATTACCAGTTATCTGGTAACTGACATTTCACCTTAGGTAATACAAGATAACTAGGAAACTAAAAAAAGAAAAAGAAAAAATAAGTGAAGTCTTTTACCTCTGGAATGGAAAGGCATCTAACATATGTTAGGGCGAGGCAATTTCATCTAAATTTATGAAGACTGTTTGATAAATAGCGAGCCAACTCTCACTTGCGGGTGATAGGTACAGATTAAATAAAGCTCACTCCTATAATTACATGTAAGGCAAGAGATAACATTTTACATAGTACGAATAATAATTTCCGTTTATCGATCGCCTCTAGTAGTGGGTGAAGACCTGGCAGATAATTCCTGTTATTAATTAATATAATTCCAGCAATCCATTGGGATTTTTATTGAAGGAGGGATTAAGTCTTTCCCGATACGAAGATTGTTTATTATTGATGCGTGAAGAGATGTTGATGAAATCGCAACTTGCCAAAACTGTTTTACATATAGCGCTTCTAAATGTATCAAACGGTATACTGTCTTAGGTTCCTTCTTATCCTATCTCAATTTACTTATGAAAAAGACAATTTATCTTTATTTTTCTTTATATGAGTAAGTGATATGAAAAAAAATACTGCATTCTTTACTAGATCAGCCTTTCGAGGAGGATAAATCATTTAACTGGATTTTCTTCTTTTCAGTTTTTGAAAAAAAAATATCGTCAATACCTAGAATTTTACCTTCCATTATAGACGTAGATGTGGAGAGGTTTTAAATTCACTGGTTTTCCATGGCTCTTTGCCACCTATGGTCTGAGAAGTTGTGCTTTTAAAGTAAATCATTTACACTTACATGAATGTGTGATGGAGAGAGAGAGAGAGAGAGAGAGAGAGAGAGAGAGAGAGAGAGAGAGAGAGAGAGAGAGAGAGAGAGAGAGAGAGAGAGAAGTATTTGTGTGACTCCCAGAGATAC
The DNA here is from genome assembly GCF_036898095.1 of Palaemon carinicauda. Taxonomy (NCBI): domain Eukaryota; kingdom Metazoa; phylum Arthropoda; class Malacostraca; order Decapoda; family Palaemonidae; genus Palaemon; species Palaemon carinicauda. Next base: position 26,100,678 of record NC_090731.1, on the reverse strand, counting down.
ACGCGAGTGATACTTTGAAATGTATAACTCCTTGTATTTTTATTATAGAAAACATTATATTATTTGTTTTACAAGCCAAACATTTCTTGCAGTAATAATACAAGCCAAACATTTCTTGCAGTAATAAATACTTGCACAAACTTTGGATTCAACAAAGTGTGCGGTACTTATTGCGTATAAAATGAATTTCAATGACTAACATTAGGATATTACGTAAAAATTTGGATTTTTTTTTTTTTTTTTTTTTGTAACGCTAATTTTGGATTACTTTAGTAGTCAACACTTTCATTTGCGATCATTTCGGGAGAAATAAAAAGGTTTTAATATCTACCTTTAAGTTAGGTATGAGGCTATAAACAATGATTCCTGAACAATAAGTTGTAAATAATTGCTTTGCTTTTCTTCATTCTCGTGATAAATGCGTGTGTGGATTTTTTCACTGATATATCTATAAATATTATAGTAATAGCCTTGAATAAAAAAAAAATGTTTTGATTAGAATAGTTTTGATTATGCTGTTTCCCCTTTTGTGGTAATTAATAGAGTTTGGGTATATATCACCTAAGATAATGCTCTTGCATCTACAATTATATTGAGAAATCTACAACCTCAGAGAGAGAGAGAGAGAGAGAGAGAGAGAGAGAGAGAGAGAGAGAGAGAGAGTGTGTGTGTGCGCGCGTGCTTGGTAGCTTGTTATAAAGCTAGCGATAAAAAATAGCTCTCGGCTGCCGTGACCTCTTTTGTGGTGAATAACTAGATTTTTGCTATATGTCACCTAAGGTAATGTTCTTGTATCCAAAATTTTATTGAAAAATTTACAACCAGAGAGAGAGAGAGAGAGAGAGAGAGAGAGAGAGAGAGAGAGAGAGAGTGCTTGGTAGCTCGTTATCAAGCTAGCGATAAGAAACGACCCTCGGCTGTAACATGTCCATTAATCACCGTCCGGTGGAAAAGAGGTAATCACGAGATAGCGTGGATTCAGATATAATAGGTCTTTGTTGGCACATTGAAGCTACTCTTTAACTGATGGGAGATGGCGAGTTTACGGTGGATGGCTATTTTTGGGCAGACATTGTAGCTCGCAGAGGCTCAAAAACACGCTACTGTTGAGCGCAAAAAGGCCATCCGTCTTCGCTAGAGTTATTACAAAAAGATAATTATGATGGTAGTCAGTCTGGCGTTATGCCAATGCTAAATTTCTTCCTGAAAATTTTGAATAAGATCTTCAAGATTTTTTATACCTTGTCGTATATAATAAAGGAGATTTAGTACTATTCCCTTGGTCAATAAAAAACGTAAATGAAAACAGAAAGTATATCCTGGACAAGAAAACCCTACATCTTCTCACTCAATAATTCCTTGGCACCATGGATGCCCATTGCATGAGGGTAAACAATACCCTGTAACCATCATCCCTTGTATTAAACAGTCTCGCAGATTGGTTCCGTCTTTAAGCATCATACACTTCACTCTTATCCTTCTCGAATCATTACTCTTTTATCTCCAGCGAAACATTATTCTTTTTATCCTTTGCCGAGCTATAAGATAACATGAACGAGTGAGAAAGCAAAGTGTTCTGGAAATGATTTATGATATAGAATTAATGCTCTAGTTTAAACATGAGTTGCCGACATCGATACATGTATAGATTTATCATTGCAATTTTCGTTCCTTCAATTTACCTTACGGAAAAAATTCAAGTATGGGTTAGTATATTAAAAGCAATAGGATTATACTTCGCTCTTATATATGGGTGTTTTTATATTTTTATTTTAGATAATTTATGGAGCTAAAATAAATGGGTACTTTTGGTATATATCTTAATATTCTACCTTATGAGACGTTCATTCAGGACCTTCCTTAGTGAATGTACCATTATTGTAAATAATTATTATAATTTGTGTGATGAATTATAGATTGCGATTACACGCTACTTTTCTGTTCCCTGGTTTCCCTTCAGCCTGTCAAAAAAAAAAGAAAAAAAAAACTTTTAAGGAGAAGCTTTTTGAAAAAGCTAATTACTCAGCGAAGAAAAATATGTTACGTTCAAGAAATAGACCCCAATTTAATGATGAAATTAAGCGATGAATATTTAATTTTGATCCGAAACAAAATTACAGTTATTTAGGTTAATGCTCTATTTTATGTTATTCTTACATGATATTCTTTTGTTTTCGAACATCAAGTAATTTTTTGGTGCTACCACTTCAAAGACGGCAGAAATATTACTGGAGAATTAGAGGAAAGATGAAAGATTTTGGGAGTTAAGAGATAATAGCGATCACACCTTGTGGTGATTTTCTCCGAAAATACAGAATAATACTATATGGGGGGTACTAGTCAAGAAGACAATAACTCTATTAATAAGTGATTCGAATAGAGATGTATAATAAAGATCGTAGAAAAATATACCTGCCAGTTCTCTAAGTCTATTATGCAGCTTCTCCTGTTCATTATTCCATTGAAACAGTATTTATCCTTCACATTATCATGTAGTGAAAGATACAAAAGCCCCCATGTTGATGATACTGTATGGAAAGTCTCTACTCATTACTAAATCTCAGTTTAATTCTTTTAAAAGAAGGATAAATCAGTCACTGATTTAAGTATACTATTAAAATCCCATACCATGAGATTATACACTGAAACACTACTTAACTTAAAAAAGAAAAGTACCTACACATGCGGAAATAGATAGTAATCGTATTTCACCCTAAAATGCTAGGTGTCAAGTGCTATCTAATGATATGATCCTGATGAAAGTATTGCCATTGAAAGTTTCTTACCATTCCCTGAGGTCGAGTGGTCACCAATACGAGAGATAACGAAATTCAAGAACTTAGGTATTACTCAGCAGTTCCTGATTGGTATATTAGGATACTACAAATAAAGTTCCAGTTCTAAGGAGGGGAGATGTTCAGTTTATATTTCAAGATTTAAGTTTCTGTATTGCCAACGTATTGAAACCTGTTGGTTATATGGGAGTGGGGAAATAATAGTTTCAGCAAGATATTTTAGATACGTGTCATATTCCTGCTATCCTATTGCTTGTCTTTTGATGCTGAACTTCTATAATAAACTTTGAAGATTGATGTCAGTTATTTTTGTAGATATCTATCTGTCTATCTATCTATATATATATATATATATATATATATATATATATATATATATATATATATATGTACAACAATAACAAATAATGACGTTTCCAGACAACTGCAGGACTAAAGCGTCAGACAGGTTTTTTTTATTGATGTCTGGCGTTTACCAGTTTTCATCACTATGCTGGCGAACTGCGGAATTGTGATGGTAGGAGACTTTTTTCTGATCGCTCACTGCGAACCAACAGTTCGGTTTTATTTGGAATATATCAGGCAATATGCTAGAGTGATTCCTTTAGATGCGAAGTATTGGGGGGTATCTGTAAACATATACGATGTCTAAGATGAAAAATAATCAAATCTTTATCATTTACGTAGTCCCTGTAATGCACAAAGAGAACAGTTCATTGTAATTCAGCAATTAAGAATTAGATAATACCAATGAATAATTATTTTAGATTATTTATTTGAATGCTGTCACCTACGAAAATTCTGCATCAATTTCTACCGAGGGTGCTATTTTCAATAACGAGATAAAAAGATAAATAATACCAACACAGAACCTAAACCTCTCCTAATAATGTCACCCCCCAAAAAAACTATATATATACAAAGTTAGTGTATATACACATATACATATATATATACATATATATATATATATATATATATATATATATATATATATATATATATATATATATATATATATATACACATATATATATATATATATATTATTATTATTATTATTACTATCCAAGCTACAACCCTAGTTGGAAAAGCAAGATGCTATAAGCCCAGGGGCTCCAACAGGGAAAAATAGCCCAGTGAGGAAAGGAAATAAGGAAATAAATAAATGAAGAGAACATATTAACAATAAATCATTCTAAAAACAGTAACAACGTCAAAACAGACATGTCATATATAAACTATTAAAAGCATCAAAAACAAATATGTCATAAATAAACTATAAAAAGACTCATGTCCGCCTGGTCAACAAAAAAGCATTTGCTCCAACTTTGAACTTTTGAAGTTCTACTGATTCAACCACCCGATTAGGAAGATCATTCCACAACTTGGTAACAGCTGGAATAAAACTTCTAGAGTACTGCGTAGTATTGAGTCTCGTGATGGAGAAGGCCTGGCTATTAGAATTAACTGCCTGCCTAGTATTACGAACAGGATAGAATTGTCCAGGGAGATCTGAATGTAAAGGATGGTCAGAGTTATGAAAAATCTTATGCAACATGCATAAAGAACTAATTGAACGACGGTGCCAGAGATTAATATCTAGATCAGGAATAAGAAATTTAATAGACCGTAAGTTTCTGTCCAACAAATTAAGATGAGAATCAGCAGCTGAAGACCAAACAGGAGAACAATACTCAAAACAAGGTAGAATGAAAGAATTAAAACACTTCTTCAGAATAGATTGATCACCGAAAATCTTGAAAGACTTTCTCAATAAGCCTATTTTTTGTGCAATTGAAGAAGACACAGACCTTATATGTTTCTCAAAAGTAAATTTACTGTCGAGAATCACACCTAAAATTTTGAAAGAGTCATACATATTTAAAGAAACATTATCAATACTGAGATCCGGATGTTGAGGAGCCACCGTCCTTGACCTACTTACAATCATACTTTGAGTTTTGTTAGGATTCAACTTCATACCCCATAATTTGCACCATGCACTAATTCTAGCTAAATCTCTATTAAGGGATTCACCAACCCTAGATCTACATTCAGGGGATGGAATTGATGCAAAGAGAGTAGCATCATCTGCATATGCAACAAGCTTGTTTTCTAGGCCAAACCACATGTCATGTGTATATAGTATGAAAAGTAATGGGCCAAGAACACTACCCTGTGGAACACCGGATATTACATTCTTATAATCACTATGGTGCCCATCAACAACAACTCTTTGAGATCTATTACTTAAAAAATCAATAATAATGCTAAGAAACAACCCACCCACTCCCAACTGTTTCAGTTTGAAAACAAGGGCCTCATGATTAACATGGTCAAAGGCAGCACTAAAATCAAGGCCAATCATACGAACTTCCCGACCACAATCAAGGGATTTCTGTACAGCATTGGAGATTGTAAGAAGGGCATCACATGCTCCAAGGCCTTTACGAAAACCAAATTGCAAACTAGGGAATAGATGATTACCTTCAGCAAACCTATTAAGACGTTTTGCCAGAAGACGTTCAAAAACTTTAGATAATATGGGAGTTATGGAAATTGGGCGGTAATCAGTGGGACTTGAGCTACCACAAACACATTTACATAGAGGAGTAACATTACCAATTCTCCAACTAGTGCTAAAAGCTCCTCTTCTTGCTAACTTCCGCAAAATAACAGATAACTTTGGAGCTAAGAAATCTGCTGTCTTTATAAAAAACAAAGGAAAAATACCATTTGGGTCTACACCTCCATAAGCATCAAGGTCCATCAACAGAGCTTTAATCTCACGAGATCGAAAAGCTAAACTAGTTAGTTTAGCCTCAGGAAAACAGGAATGAGGAAGTTCAAGTTTTTCATTACTCTGTTTACTGACAAAAACATCAGCCAAAAGGGTTGCCTTTTCCTTTGGACAGTGAGTGACTGAGCCATCTGGTTTAAGTAAAGGAGGAACTGTTGCATCTACACCAAAGAGTGCAGATTTAAGGGTAGACCACCATTTATGTTCCTGAGTTGTACCAGAAAGTGTTTCTTTTATGGTTAAATTGTACTCCTTTTCAGTTGAGGCATAAACTCTCTGAGCAAAAGCTCGAAGCTGAGTATAGTTGTTCCAGGTCAAATCTGATCTGTTCCCCTTCCAAAGATGTATATATATATATGTATATATATATATGTATATATATATATATATATATATATATATATATATATATATATATGTATATATATATATGTATATATATATGTATATATATGTATACATATATATATGTATATATATATGTATATATATGTATACATATATATGTATATATATATATATATATATATATATATATTGTATATACACGCACATACATAAATACACACACATATATGTATATATATATATATATATATATATATATATATATATATATATATACATATGCATATATATATATATGTATATATATATATATAAATAGTGTATATATACACATACATATATATAGTGCATATACACACATACATTATATATATATATATATATATATATATATATATATATATATATATATATATATACATATATATATATATATATATACATATATATATATATATATATATATATA
>NC_090731.1:26079263-26091763 GCF_036898095.1 Palaemon carinicauda | reverse complement strand
AATGTGTGCACATATGTATATAAGTATGTATACCGATATATATATAATGAACAGTGAAAACCAGAATGTTATAGTGTTTAAAGACTAACCACAAACCTGTATCATCTCACTTAGCTACTGCGATTCCCACCACACACAACCCCCACCCCAAAGCACCCAGGTCGGTTACATATATATTTCGTATTCACTTCCCCCCCGGTGGGTTTTATTTGAAGTAGGTCTCGGGAGTCGGAACGAACATTCAAAAGACATCGTTGGTAATCAGTTAATGTGAGTGAACAGGACCGATAAGAAATTGAGTTTGTTATGGCCCATTGAGCTCAGCGTCGACCTAATGAATTCTTTCTTCGACTCAAGAATTCAAACAATGTTTTACAAAACCGCCATCAGCAACTGGCAGCATATCAACGTCTCATGGTTTCTGGAACAGATAGGAGAGAGAGATAATTTGCCGGGTTCAGAAACGTAATGTTCTGGTTTATCTGGGAGTCCAGGGTAGGAAAAAAATAATAATAAGGAAAAGATGACTGGCTAGACAAGTCCCCTTGGTTATGGTCTTAAATCAGAGGCTTATTTGAGGGTAATAAGTTTTCATTAGCTGTCGCGGAACGAGCAACAAGAAGAAGCTACAGAAAAAAATAGATATCTAAGCTCGACCGCATAATTATCCCTGTTCTTATTGGTAATGGCAAGGATGAGGGTGTAATTCTCTCTCCCCAGCCCTCTCACCGGTCCCCGGTTCCAGTGATGGTGGTGTTTATAGTTAATCCTAAACCAATAAACCCGGCTGGAACAGTCATGCCTGTGGTATGTTATTTCCTGCCAACGAGTGTAACAGCCGTGAAAAAGATCGCCATATATCATGTCCCAATTAACTACTACACACCAGCCCGTTAAATCATATAATGGCCCCCGGTCACACTCTAACGACCTGAACTTGTTGGAGTCTTAACTGCCCACAATCTCCGGCCTTATTGGGGTAAGGGGTTTGGAGAGACCCTGAGGGAGAGACAACTGGTGGGAGGAGAGAAATACCCCAAGGGTTGTCCCCCTTTTCTATGGCACAAGACCCACTGGTCATCGAATGCTTTCTTGGCATAATTCCCTTCAGTTATTTTGTTAATAGCAAATTTTATTTGTTTTTTACTTCATTTTTTTTGGGGGGGGGATCATAAAAATTAAACACACTGTTTGCTACTGTTTGTGTAATATAATTTATGAATAAAAAAAAAAGGAATGATAATAATGATCTTATTTCAATTTTTAAATAACTATATTTTTTCAACACCACTACGTAAAATAAGGGCTGATTAGAAACCACGTCGTTATAAAATGTCCTAGTTATAGTGGTGACTAGATTTGGTGATACTAGAAGTTCACAGTCACCATTCATTCCAAAAAATTATTCTCAAAGTTGATCCTTTGCTTATAAAATGAGGAAATGTCCTCCGCACAATTATTGATCATTAACGTAAATGTTATTTCTGTCCATTGAATTAATCAATCAATCTTTAGCTTATAAAGGTATGAATAACACACCTGACTAATACCCTTCTAACAGAGAGAGAGAGAGAGAGAGAGAGAGAGAGAGAGAGAGAGAGAGAGGAGGAGAGAGAGAGAGAGAGGAGAGAGAGAGAGAAAGACGCAAACAACAACTGAGAATAAAATGAGGATTCTTCATCGTTGATAATAGACTTCTTGAATGCTTATCAAACGATTGCATCTTTATCCCGAGACAAAAATAACTACAGAGGATTAGAGCAAACCCACAAGACTCCTATCACCAATAAGTAACCAGGTGCTCGAGCAAGCGTTTAAGTCACTAGTCCCTAAGTTTTTGTAACTAACCTTGAGTCTACAGTAATTGTTTAATGACAATAATATGTCCTTCCACTTGCAACGAGGGGAGGGATTAAGATGGCGTGCTGTCGATTGGGTTCTGTCTGGTGGAAAGAGTTTCACCTCAGCTAGCTACTCTACTGTGTTCAATGGAGAAGTGTTTGCTAGTGTCACAGCAAGTAAAGGTTTTATTCGGTTTATTTTACTAGATAGTATATTATAGATACTTCCAAGTTAAACAAGTTTCATGAAAGAAATGCCATTATTTCGGTAATTCTCTCTCTCTCTCTCTCTCTCTCCTTCTCTCTCTCTCTCTCTCTCTCTCTCTCTCTCTCTCCTCTCTCTCTCTCTCAATATTAAATGTATGTTTAAAATATTTTTCTATTGTGTATCTCTGAATATGTTGGATTTTCAATTGTTTAAAAAGCACAGGCTAAACATACTAAGGGGTAAATAGATTTTAGGGTTATTCAATGATAAGGGATTACCTACAATTGAAGTTTAGTATTGATTTATCAATAAAAAAATCTATATTTTTTTCTTTTGTACCGCCACTTTTAGATAAGTATAAAGATTATAATAAAAATTTCTTGCAAAGAATCTTTCCATACAACTCTTATCTATAAAGAAAATCTATGAAAATACCAAATTTAATAAGCGATAAGATACGATTCCGACTCTGAAGGATTTAACAAAGGATTGGTACTTATGGTTAAATCGAAGTCACCTGTAATGTGGAGATTGCGCTAAGGTTCAAGTACTTGGCCGGGCTGACATTTCCCTATGGCTTTGTGATCCCCTGGCAGAGTGAATTTAATATTAAGAGCTATTTGTGGCCTACCTGAATATATGATAAATCGCGAGTGTTAGTGATACAATTATTATAAAACGGCCAATTAGTACATACCTACCAATCATCTCTAATGATAGAGATGGGTTGATCTCGATTCTAAGTAGGAATCCTTAATTCGGCAAGTTTAAATACTGAGGAGTCTGAATCAACTTTTCTTATTCTTTATAGTTGAATGGGGTAAGTCAGACTGTTTACCTATATTTTTACTCACGCTAAAATTTTATTCAAACCCTGGCCAGGTAGACGTTATTACTTATGGATCTGTGACGTGCCGAGGGTGATGGGGTGGGGGGAGGCGGGAGGAGCGAGTCACTCCGGGGTCACCAATGTGACGGGCCGAGAGAAGGTTGCTGCTCAAAGACAGGATGAAAGCAACTGAGTGAGTTTATTATAGAACAGTCTCCTTTGTATACGAAAGCTCAAGGCAACAGGAAATTTCATGTTCAAAATTGACACCGTCACCATTAAGAAAAACAGACATGATTTTTCAGGTTCTTTTTAGTGCGAAAGGAGAGCGAAGATACAAGCACAAAATGAACTATGTACGATCGTGTGACACATAGTTGGTACAGATCTGATATCCCGTGCAAAATTGGATTCAATATCTAAAGGTATTTTGACACACTTGGGATTTGGTCACATTTCATCAGCACGCTGGCCACTGTGGATTAGTAATGGTGACCGCTCAAGATAAACCAAGCTAGTATGGGTGGCCCTGACTGGTACAACTTTGCTGATCATGACGATACACTAACCCTTTCACAACGTTAAGTTACTCCCACTTAGAAAGTGATATCACACATACTTATTATCATAATTATTATTTTACATATTTTTACACACACACACAATATATATATATATATATATATATATATATATATATATATATATATATATATATATATATATATATATATATATATATATATATGTGTGTGTGTGTGTGTGTGTGTGTGTGTGTGTGTGTGTAATGAACATCAGCAAATTACTGTAACATATATACTTTAACAAAATTATGGATGAAACCCCCTTCCCGTCTTTGGGTAATTCTGACCAGACGTTGACCAATTGACTCGGCTGTGTACAGTATATAAGGAACCAGAACCAGGTTTATTCAGGAAAAGAACATGAAATCAACAATCTTATTCCTACAGCCATGCTGAGACGCTGATCATCTCTACTACGTGTGCATGTATGTTAAGTGACTCGGAAGTGTTTTACTATGTAATTTAAACAGATTCATAGCAAAAAAAAAAAAAAAAAAAAAAAAAGTGTACCATACCACTATTAAGGGGAGGTGTTCTGCTTATTTTTCGAATTCTTTTTATTATGGGTTTTTGGTTCCCAAATTCTTCAACAGGGTAAGCTATTCCCATTTCTGATATTAAAACAGTAAAGTTCTTAGTATAAACTGCATAAATAACACATTTCAATGACCCCATATAGCCGACAATAGATCGCTCTAAAAGTTTTGCAGTTCGGGAAAATTATGCTTTTGAAGTAGCGATTTTCTGTCAGCGTATTTTATTTAACTATCCTTTTAAATAATTTTTATTTTCTATTTTAAAATTAGAAAATGAGTAATGACGTAACATGAAAACAAGCCTCCTCATTGGCTGAACAGTAGTTCCTAGAAGGGAACATATAAATTCAAGTGCTAAGTCAACATGATAAAGCAAACAAATAAATATAAAATGAACGTCGAGCCATAATATCTTTAAGAAACTAAAATAACAGCTGACATAGAGCCAGTTAAATGTATTAAATCTCAGGTGGCGATTGAAATTCGGTTTTGGTCGATCCCCGAACTGTTGAATTTTCGATGTTAAGATGCAATAACAGCTGATATAGAGCCAGTTAAATGTATTAAATCTCAGGTGGCGATTGAAATTCGGTTTTGGTCGATCCCCGAACTGTTGAATTTTCGATGTTAAGATGCGTGTGTCTCCATTATTTATCAACCAATTTCCACTCTTTAGGTACCATTTTATTCAGATTTTAAAAGGCAAAAAAAATCTACCAGAAAGTTTTTAAATTTGAATGCTTGTTTTCCATGGTAGTGAAACCTTCTGAGCTAGCGCTCACGTGATCAAGATATGTTAATATTTTGTCATAATAATCTACAGCTTGAAATTCTGAATAAAATGAGACCAAAAGCCATAGAAACGATATATTAATAAAAAAGTTGTAAACATTTACATTAATATGGCATAGTATAGGGCAAAAACGTCTTTTGATCATCTGGTATAGACAGATCTTTCGAGAACGATCACTCAATAATGTACCTCCATAATTCATAGTGAACTAGACCTGGAAGACAATTATAAAATCGCTAAACATATTGACTAGATGTGAATACATAACATCTTTCTACCCACAACCTTCACATTGTTTTACTCTGCCCAGACCAAACAAAAACTTACCTTGTTTGCTATATCATCGACAGTAAATCGGAAAAGAAATTGAATTGGTATGATAAAGAGATTATAAAAACAAGAAAAGCAAGAAAATGAAAACCATTTTGATTCATTTTTGCTCGCCCCCAAAAAAGACGAGATAAATAAATATAGGAAAATGAAGAAGATGAAGAGACTTCGCCTCCCGAGCCACCATCCATGATAACAGAGTAAGACGGACCATTTGTCTCGAGCAACCGTGGCTTTAGGATTAACTTGTCCTAAAGGTGGGTTGTACAATATAATGACGTCTTGCCGACTCAGAAAGAAACATCAACATTCACCTATTACCCGGCGGGGCTGTGCGAGCAACCCCAGGTTAAGAAAAAGAAAATAGAAGTGTGTACAGACATCAGCGGCTCAATCAACTGACGAAAGGAGCATCGTGAGATTTATTGGGAATTATTTACGGTCGAATAGATGTCTTTACGTGTGATTCATGAATGAATTAAAGATCGTTGGGCTGTACCGGTGTGTTGCAACATTGAGCTCTTGCCCCACGGAATAAGGTGAAGTCGTTGGTTTTATTTATGGGTTTCTGGATTTACTGTATCAGAGTGAGGTGAAATAAACATACAAACCTCAAGTGCTTACACATACAATATATATATATATATATATATATATATATATATATATATATATATATATATATATATATATATATATATATATATATCTATATATATATATCTATATATATGTATGTATATATATATATATATATATATATATATATATATATGTATATATATATATATATATATATATATATATATATATATATATATGTATATATATATGTATGTATATATATATATATATATATATATATATATATATATATATATATATATATACATATATTTACATAAATTTATTGATTTATCTATATGTACAGTATATACATATACATAGTTTTATATATATAGTTATATATATATATATATATATATATATATATATATATATATATATAAAAACAACAACAACAACAACAACAACAACAACATAAAATACAGCCGTTTCTAGTCCACTGCTAGAAAAGGGCCTCAGACATGTTGTTACTCATGTCTGGTGTCTGGCCAGATTTCATCACCAGGCTAGCCACTGCGGATTGGTGATGGTGGTGGACTTCAGTTTCATTGCTCACATCAAAACATCCTAGAATGGGTGGCCCTGACTAATACAGCTTTGCTGATTATGGCGATACGCAGACCCTTTCAACACGTTAAGGTATTCCCACCCAGAAAGGAATATATATATATATATATATATATATATATATATATATATATATATATATATATATATATGAATATATATATATAATATATATATATATATATATATATATATATATATATATATATATATATATATATATAAACACACATATGTGGGGGTGTGTGTGTATATATATGTGTGTGCGTGTGTGTGTATGTTTTGGTGTATGTTGAGTTTGTTTCCTGTATTAGATTAAAAAAGAAATACATGTCAGTTTAATTTAAGATGAAGTTTCATAAACAATATATCTTTGGAACAATAAGAATCTTTAACCATGAAGGCCACAGGACGCATACATATAGAAATAAAACTAACCGACAAAAGAACACAAAGAACCAACGTCAATTTAAATAATGCTAATACTCTTTCGACTGCGTATTTTTGCAATGGGGTGAAAGTGGCCACTACAGGGGAAGTATAAATAACGCTTTGAGATCGGCCCGGAGGTGAGTGTGCTTTTATATCTGGCTAATTACACGGTGTCCATCCCTTAATTGGACTATATTTTCTTGTTAGGCACCTGTGCTGAGGAATGCTGACTTTATTACCGAAAATAATTACGAGCTTGATTTAGACTCTCGACACCTCATGTCAACAGCGGAGTTTTCGTAGTTTTCATGGCCGTTCTATGGACGGAAAAGATTAAAAAGATATGGCAGTGCATATTGTGATGGGTTTATCGTGTATGCAAAGGTTTTTTTTTAGCAAGAACTATGATGAAATGAATAATTTTACTCATGGGCAAAAATTGAAAAGAATATATACAATAATAATCTCAAATTGAATGGACAGTATAGGAAATAGGAAACAAAATCACCCTGCATAGGAGATTGATTGATTGATTGATTTGAAGTTCTCTGGCATCCTGAACCTGCATAGGAGAATTTTTTTTTTTTCAAGCTTGGGCTAATCTGATACCTGTATTATAAGATCATGGGAGCATATATTAAAATAAAAAATGACCAGGTATGATACGTAAAGGGACGTGACCATAATGGTTTCATCATAGAAAAACAAAATCTGTTTTTAAGAGGGTTCCATATAGCTGTCACCGTAAAATGTTTACATAAGTGGATCGAAGCAGCACGCAACTTGAGATTGGATATGATATAATCTGTTGTCGATTAGATTGCGAATGGTCAACCCCATCCTTTTGGGAGAATAATTCTGGAAATCTGTGATTTGCATAAACTTACTTGATAAAAACACCCTTTTCCATTACAATTTCATGAGAGTCTTAAAGAATGATTTAAACGAAAGTTTTGGATGTCTTTCCATGAATCCAAAGTCATATGATAATAATAAAAAAAAAAAAAATCTTAATAAGATTTTTAAAAAATCTAGTCTGGAGATGGTATGCTTCCAACTGTTATGCTTAAATAAATATTGAAATTAAGCTTCTTTACGGGTATATTAATGTTAAAGTTTTTCATTTGATTTCATTAATGTTAATGATATTGGAAGCAATATCGTATTACGGAATTAGGGCAGTCTTCGGTTGATAAGAGTGTAGGTTACGAATTATTCAGCTCTTTTTAATAATACTATTTTTCATTAATTGTCATTATTTTGAAAAGTTTCATGTATTAAAAGGGCTTCTACACTTTTTCATATGAGAGAAAAGTCCCATATCACTTGGTTATCTCATCCAGTATGTTCTGAAACTAAGAGTGTTACCTGTCAGTGTTTTCAACAATGGCTAAGTTTTCCATCTGGTTATACGTGGAATTCTCAGCACGCCCAAATTAAACTGTTATTGTTATCATACTTTAGCAGAAATGTTTTAATTGTTATAATAGTTTACGTCATAGATAGGTAAATAACTACTATATTATACGAGAATGTGGATTTTATTTGAATTTACAATTAAATTTGATGAGCTATTCATATGAGGCAACTAGTGATTTTTCACGAATACTAGTTCATATTCAACCATCATACACACGAGTGCACGCACGCACGCACGCACGCATTCGGCCGCGCACATAAACACACACAATATATATATATATATATATATATATATATATATATATATATATATATATATATATATATATATATATATATATATGTGCGTGTGTGTGTGTGTGTGTGTGTGTGTGTGTGCGCGCACACAGCTGGACGATATATGAATGAGAGAGTATGACTTCATCTCTAGTTATAAATTCTTATAATAAAAACAAATTATTCCATGAAAGTTTCATATGAAGCAGGTTTATTAAATCATCAACATACACAAATTATTAATTGAAACATTAATGATCTAATCTTCGGACACATGAAAAATATTGCCCTTGATAATATCTAGAGAGGGGGGCAGGAGGAGGTTGTGGTAATATGTTGTAATCTATTGTAATCTGGTATAATCGCATTCGTCAGCATACGAAACGGTTTCATTTCGAATTACCCAAGAATTTACAAAATAATAGAAGACAGCTAAAGGGCGATAATCATCTCTTTTGGATGAAATTATACATATCAGAATGAAAAATGGTGAAGCTTAGCGCATGCGTCGACAGTAATGATGATAGAGCGTGGTGACCCAAGTCTCGATCTGGGCTTCAAATATAATTACCCACACAAGTACGTAACGCATGCGTGTACCTGTTGCTCACGTACAAAGACGTATTTACGTGTATTTTTATTATTTCAGTTTTTAATATACATATATAAAGATCTTCCTGTACACGATGGTCACGTACAAAGATATATTTACGTGCATGTTTGTGAATTCAGTATTTAATATCTATATATGAAAAAATCCTTTACCTATTGTTCACGTACAAAGTTGTATTTACGTGTATGATTTTGAATTCAGTTTTAATATACATATATAAATATCTTCCTGTACCCGATGTTCACGTACAGAGATGTATTTACGTGCATGTTTATGAATTCAGTTTTTAATATACATATATAAAGAACTTCCTGTACCCGATGTTCACGTACAAAGATGTATTTACGTGCATGTTTATGAATTCAGTTTTTAATATACATATATAGAGAAGTTCTTGTATCCATTTAAAATTAATAATATTTCCTATCTTATCTCGCATCTGCTCAAAATATCAAATGAGTAAAGAAATAATAGTGAATTGTTGTATTTTTAGATCAGAGTAGATCTTCCAGTGTTCAAAATAGCGTTATATCTTTCGTGTTGGATCTGTTCTGTAAAAAAAAAAAAAAAAAATATCTGACGTCTCTCACTACTCATTTTTCATAAGTTGTCTGTACAAATAAAGTAAAACAAAACATTCTTATTTTACGACTCTTCTTCAACTTAACTGGCAATTTCAATATCAGACAACTTGTGCTCCATAACATATAGATATTTCGTCCAATGGCAAGGAAATATAGCATGTTTTGCAGTGTGGTGATTTTTTTCTTAAGATATCAATATTATACAACACTATGTATGGTATTTTGGTCAGAAGTAGTTGAAACTTCAATGTAATAGAACTATTCCAAATTAGATCCTGAAATAGTACTGACCAGAGCTGTGCCCACAACCCGAAGTTGTTTCAAATATGTTAATTCAATATGAAAATATGAAATACAGACTATTTCCATCACTTCTGAAGTAAATTTGATTGAGTACCAAGCACTGTTCTGTCTTTTCGCTACTCTGTCTTAATAAAATTGAAGATGATTAATTATTTCTGTAACTGTATATCATCTTTTTTATCAGGTTAGCCCATTTCTATATGGGTCCTTGGTTTCCTGTCAGTCCATTTAAACTCATTCACTTGAGTTGAACTCAGGTGTTGAAAACGAGGTCAGATTGTAACCTTTACTGGGAAAACCTAGCGCTGAAAGTTTCCGGAAAAAATGATAGAGCTGAACATATTTTACTGGAAAATGTTGTAGTACCTCAAATATCCCTTAAATTTGTATTGCAATATAGCCATTATAAAGAAAAGCTATAGTTAAATCTCCATTGAATAGGGTAGTTAAACTATCACTCGAAAAGGGGCCATGTTAAAACAGTGACTGGAAAAAAGAGCCGCTTTCTTGTGTTCAGTCGTTCTGTCCAATAACATTGGTCCACATTCTGTCCCGTGAAAGCTTACCATTTAGTATTTATTTCCAGCAGAGTTTTTATGTTATCTTTCTATCTTTGCTTTGACCTTCTCATTTTCTTCCTTCCGTCAACCTACATATTCCTGACATAACCAAACCACTATAATCTTTTATGCAGAACGTTCATCCATATGATCACTGCTTTTAGATCCTGCAAGTAAGTCTAATGAATTTATAAAAAGAATATATGAATATACCATTAACGTGATACGAGATATGTTAAATAGTTTTGCGATGTCAATACATTTCGACATGAAATATTATAGATATAGATTTACTAGTGGTAACAACACTTAGGTCATAGAATATGATTATCTTTTTTATATAGTGGGAAAGGGTTGATTATTCCAAATATACCTGAAAAATAGCAACACAAAGTTGATATATTGCTAAACACGAAATCATAAACCTAAATATATTTTTTTTTTAATAATGGCAGATAAAGATAATCATTTGTCACCAAAAACTTGGAAAAATACATTATTATTGAAAAGCACCTAACAAAAAATATTATTTCTGACTTTCAATATGGAACAATTTCAATTTCCAATGAATAATTGGACATAAAAGCAAAGAACACTTGCCCTATAACAATATCAATTAAGCAATAGATATGAAAAAAGGATATTAATAAGCAAAAAAAAAAAATAATAAATAAATAAAAGCCCTCCTATGATATTCAACTAAAAGCAAAAGACTTCCGGCTATTCTCATATGGAGAAGGTAATTGTAGTTTCAACATCCAAACAATGAGTGATCCTGTCCCTTTAATGGCACGATCTCGGGTAGGATTTCCCATGCCCATTCTTGTGGAGCCGAATGATGATGTCAGTAATTTGGGTTTACTTGCCCATAAAAAGCAATCGAAGATGATCACACTCCCTCAAAAGACCAGCATATCACCCATGTCCTATCCCATTTTTATCCTTTTATTTTCTTGTACTCCAAACTGTATATGGAAGATTTTAAGGCATCAGAGGCTTGACTTTACCATAGTGGTAAGAAATTACTATCATCTTAGCTCGAAATGAAGAGAATGGTGTTTGGGAACTACGTCTGGTAAGCAAAGACAATATAAAAGTTTTGATGGCAACGATAAAGGTGTCTTTGAAAAGATAACACTGAAAACATTTATTATTCCGGTTTATTAATGGGTAGACCGGGGACCAAAACTAAGTAATACTCGCAGGGTTTTAAATAGTGATAATTATGTTTATCTTTTTTCTCTAAATATGAACTTCAGCTACATTAGTCACATTGTGAGTAAAATAACGATAAAAGAATTAGAATGTGAAAAATACAACCGATGCAATTATTTGGGTATATGAAAAGTGAAATCTTTTATAGTATGAATATTGATAAAAAAAGAACATAATTAATTTTTTTTTTTTTGTGGGTACATGAAATTTGTGAGTAATGTTTGCTTCTGGTCTCAAAACTTATGAGTTTCTAAATTATTCTACATTTGAAAATTTTATCTGTAATATAATATAATAAGACTATCAAATATAGTATATTTTTGAGAGTAAATACTAATTGCATTAACTCAATCTAAGACTATAATGATATCCTTGTCTCGTCTCCACCGACCCTTTTTCAACCTGGTGACAAAGGAATCTTTACATTTTTATGTGTAATACCAGTAAAGTATATATATATATATATATATATATATATATATATATATATATATATATATATATATATATATATATACATATATATATATATATATATATATATATATATATATATATGTGTGTGTGTGTGTATGTGTGTATATATATATGTATATATATATTTATAATGTGTATAATACATATATATATATATATATATATGCATATATATATATATATTTATATATATATATATATATATATATATATATATATATATATATATATATATATATATATCTGCATATATATAACAAATTTCATCTTGGTTACTGGCGGGGGGTTCAGCCGAACTCTACT
>NC_090731.1:26069263-26071763 GCF_036898095.1 Palaemon carinicauda | reverse complement strand
TTTCAGTATGCTATCGATTTTTTAAATATACTATGGTTTCAAAAAGATTATATTCGCTTTAATAAGGAGAAGCAGGCAAATTCTTAAAAAAAAGAACTATACACATTCTATCCTTCATCTCTTATCTCGCATGTCTATGCCATTCTGGGATTAAACATTTCACACAATTTAATTCAAGTATTTTCCACTTGATTTTCAGTAACAAACATGGCAATTGGAAAAGCAATAACTTCATTAAAGTATATTATAAGCTTAAAGTAAAGAGTCAAATAAAAAACGTTTGAAAATTTGAACATTTATTTCTTATTGGGCTTAATGACCTTACATTTAAGAAGACAAGCTCATATGAACTATTTCATAACCTATTTTAAATATTACACAGGTAATGATTTCTTAGTCTAAGTTCTTAATGAACATGTTATCTTTATGGCACTCTTTGACTAGATACACACACAGTCATAATATAGATACAAATAAATCATGTAAAAAAATTATGAATCTTGTTCATGTTATTAAAATTGTACTATAAAACATAGAAATAAATTCTTATCCAAGTTCCAAATATTTTATAATTCTAATTAGAAAATCTGGAACTTTTATCTAGTAGTTGGTTATTCTGTTTCTTTAAAACCATTAATTTTCATATAGAAATGAGGATTTAATTTTTCACAAAATGTGATAATCTTTACTTGTATAATAAATAAGAAAAAAGATTTCATAAGACGCATAACCATCTCTCATTAAATAAGAGGAACGTTCATATGGTTACTTAAGGACATAAAGACTTTTTCCATGTGATGTCTCTTTCATTAGCACAGGGATATAATGATACAATATAACATATAAAAACATCTGAATGTTATCAACTTTGTCAGATATTAATTGCACAGTTCACTGGGAAATGTCAAGTTATCCATCTCCGCCCAGAGCATGAGGTCTAAAGTATCCGAAACACAGGGCGTAGGAATGTTATTGAAAACATCGAAATTATCCTCCAGATGCCCCGAGTCATCGGAGAACAGCTCCTCCAAGTCACTGTTGCTGCCGATTGACCCTCGGCTCGTCGTAAAGGAACTCGAGGAGGACCCCATGCTGTTGGCCGAGGAGCAGAGGTCCGGTAACTGTGAAAATTGAGGGATGCAGTGATGAGTATAATGGGGCACCGGAGTCTCGTACTGAATGACCATGGAATGGGAATTGGTTTCCCCGGCATTGAAGGAATTGAAAGAATCCTTTATCGTATTCTCGATAGAATCCTGCAAAGAATGCTGGATGGAACATAGGTCCACGTCGTTGTCATCAGCCAGCACCTCGGACAGTGCCCGGATGTAGTTGACCGCTAGTCGCAGCGTGGTGATCTTTGTCATAGTGCAGGAGGTGGGTTGGATGTCCATGGCATCTGGAAGGACCTTGCGCAGAGTTTCGAATGCGTTGTTAATTTCTTTCATGCGGTGTCGTTCGCGTGCGTTTGCGGTTTTCCTTCTATACTTGGATAGTGGAGCTGGTCTTGATTTATTCCGGACTCTTTTGATAGGAACTTCTTGGCGAACTCTTTCCTGCTGAAGTCTCTTAATTATTGTTCGAGGACGGAGTCCATACTTCTCACCTGACCGTCTGCTTTTGTTGCTGTCACTGTTGTTGTTATTGTTGTTGGAGGAGGATTCCAGAGAATTGCTTTGGATGTGATTCTTGGCTACCTCCATCTTCATCGAAGTGTTGTCTAACATCGCAGCAAATATCTTATGATAACTATTTTTAAAGCATCGAAGTCACTAAAGGCACCTTGTTGATAGATGCCAATTGCAAAAATATGTTCGAGTTTCAATTTATAAAGTTTAAATAACAATATCACTAATATCATATGACGATTACTAATGCAAACAAATATAAGATTTTCAAAGCACAAGTATAAAAAGAACGAGCACAATCAATAATTTTCTCTTCCTGTAAGCACTTATCTCTTAAACCGGATATTGCTGTTATTGTTTTTGTTCCTGAAGGAATGGCCGACCCCGTCTAGCACACAGCCTCCCCCGAAACTTCCTTTTAGGACGAGCAAATATGTTACCAAATAAGTCCAGATCTCCAATTCACCTCTCGTGGTTCTCCGGCCGACGTCTTCCGATCTCCCTCTCAGCCAAAGGAGAGGATATTGGCTGCTAATCCTTTGTAGGAGATTAGTCTGAGCGCTCTCTATATACGAAGAATTAAATCGGTTTCAAACAACAGCGCGATGTTATGCTTCAAGGTTACGTCAAACCGCGGACGATGCTCGTAAGCTACTGATGCCCATTTCACCTGTAGTCCCACGGAACCAGCCACACGTGCCCCCATCATGTGACGTCACTATTTAAAAGGAAAATAATTTAACTTTCGCTACGCTAGAGGACGTATAAAACATTATTTATATGAATCAACATGGGTAAAACCTTCACAGAGAGCGTAATTATAAAGTAAAAATAAAAAGTACAATGTAGGGCTTACCACTTTAGGGTATTCT
>NC_090731.1:26029263-26031763 GCF_036898095.1 Palaemon carinicauda | reverse complement strand
GGACATTAAGATAACCGAATGGGTCCCTAGAGATTGCAAAAGAAGTAGGAGAAGGAAGATAAGACAGGGGAATGATAAGACAAGAAACTTTGCCGGTATAAACTGGCATAGAAAGACCACAAACAGACACGAGAGGATGGACAAGTCGTGCCTTGGCCCTGCAGTGGACTATTTATTATTGTGGCTGATGATGATGATGATGATGATGACATCATATATATATATATATATATATATATATATATATATATATATATATTTATATTATATATATATATATATATATATATATATATATATATATATATTTATATTATATATATATATATATATATATATATTTATATTATATATATATATATATATATATATATATATATATATATATATATATATATATATATATATATATATATATATATATATTTATATAGGTTATATACACACATGTATATATATATATATATATATATATATATATATATATAATACATATATATATTATATATATATATATATATATATATACACCTTAAATTCTGAAGGAATTACGATAAATATTTATCCAAGTTAAAATTCTTATAATTTTCTGTATCTTTTCTTGTCTTCAGGAACAAACTTTGACAAGAAGGATTTTTTTTTTATTATTATTATTAATGTGCTACTCGGTTTATTCAACTTTTGTCGACAACTATTTTAGCTATTAGCTAATTACTGGCGTCAGGGCATCTCTACAAAGAAATCAAAATTATAATAAATCTAAAAGAAAATATCTGAAAATTTTAAGATTTTGGAAAACTTTTTTCCATTACAGGTTTACAAAAAAGATTCAATCTAGATAGTTTTTAACCTTTATTAATTATAAACCTAACTTATTTTTCTCAATATCTGTTTAATTTACCCTACTTCTCTTCATTGAAATTTTACTAAACAGCTTCCCTGGCATACCGAGTAATGTTATTTTCTGAGAATTCTTACAGGTCTTTTTTACACCGTATGCAAATAAACAATTAAAGCTTTCGCCGATTTCTTCAGTACTTTTCCCTCGCCATAAACAATTTACACATCTGGGTCAACAACACTATCACACATTCAACGCCATACCCCAGTATCTTACATATAATCACACTGACTGCCGATCTATTATTTATTTTCTAACCTCCCATTTATCATACTTGTGTTTCATAAAGTAACTTCCGAAAGCGTTTTTAAACCTATCCTAACAGCTTATTCTCTCACAGCATTCTTGCCTACCCGAATTCGATGAGCACTATTATACACTTGTATACGTACTGTTATCTCTTAAGCCATTAGCATTTATGGCCTCCAAAGAGCTAGAAACATAATTGCTGGATTTATCTTTTATGTTGATACACTAGCTTTTAACTTGCATATAATGTAACGAATTTGGTGTATATAACTGGTTCTCAGGTAATGATAAAAATTATGATTTTTCATTCATTAATAATAATGTTTTAGATATCTATATTTCAACGCGAGGGTGCTTTGTGATGAATGTAGTTCAAAAATCTTCTTTTTTTATGTAATTGCATTATGAACTTCAAATGCTAAGATTTATTACTTTGAGTGTTAGACCAGAATACTTCTACTATTACTAACATTTTAATACACATAACGCGTGCAATAAGCGTGGTTGATGATACTATTTTCTAGCTAATCTTTTAGCTATCCTAGTGCGATTTATTCTTGCTATACGTTCATCAGCCTAAAGACACCTTTTAAAACTTCAAAGTTGTCTCCATTAAGTCTCTATCATCTCTCTCATGAAGACAACGCCGATTTCCCAGGGGACAAGATGACGTCCAGAAAAGCTCCCGGGACCCAGCGCACTGAAGTAGGCGCCGAGGGGCAGCCGACGTGTTAAAATGACCGCGGCGGACTTGTTCTTCAGTTGATTTATTGATGGAAATTAATAGGTACCGAGACCCCGGCAGGCACCTTGCCCCGATAGCACCTGGCCGTCTGGGCGATAATGGTATATCTGAAGTGTCTTAGTGCGGTATTTTGACCCTACTGTCTCTCTCCCATAAGGTCGTTCAACCAAAGAATTGGACGCAGTTCTAGAGGAATGCATATAACAGACTTGTTTAAAGACCAAAAGCCTGAATTTATGAAATATAGTACTTCAAAGGCTGTACTGGTTGACAAGGCTTTTTTGCCATGAAATTTCGATTGCATTTCGACGCAAGGCATCATTTTAATTCATCATTCAATATATCTGAATGCAACATTGATGTTTTGTTTAAAGGGAATTTCCTAAGAAATAAAGCGGAATCTATGACGTATGGATATTTATAATAGCAAACACCATCAGTAAAACTTTATTTTAGCTTTATTGGTTATAATGAAAGTCAAGATAAACCTAAATAGTAAATAAGAAAGAAAATTTAGAATCCCAGGAAAAAATAATCTAAGTAAGTTTTTAAACAATTACCGAAAATATAACTTTGACGGTGACTGCCACTATGGTAATGTAACT
>NC_090731.1:26014263-26019263 GCF_036898095.1 Palaemon carinicauda | reverse complement strand
AAAAAAAAAAAAAAAAAATCAACAAGAATTTCAGGAAATCTGGGCACACTAAATCCTGTCCTTCAAGTCAATAAAATACGTTGCTGTGATGACAGAAAAAAAAAATCGGATAATTCGTCACAAGCATAAGGAATGATAGATATTAATAGATCATTTCGTCGAGTTCATTTTACTGCGTTAGGTGATGTTATAGGTAAAGTCATTTTAATATCTTCGAACAGTTATTCATGACAATGGTTCTTTAAGCTTCGAAATCAGACCTGAATGAAGAGAGCAAAATAGTATATGGTCGTAGCGAATTCATATTCATAAAAGTTACTTCACCAATACTGTGTCAAAAACCATACACTTGCCAAAGATATCTCAGGGAGAACGCTTTATTAAAATAAACTAGGACAGAAATCCTGTACATTAAACTAAATTCGAGCATTAGCAGGTAGTTATTTAACGAGCACATTCTCAAATAATTCAAAATGAGTATTTTGTTTAAATCTTTGTAGGGGAACCTAGGAGAGAAGGATTCACATGGAGGTTGAAGCTCATTGTTGACATGAAAAGGGAGAGAAAGAAAGAGCTCATTACAGTATTACCTATGTACTGTACAGTATGTCTTATTCACAAAATAATAAATGATGATGATGAATATAATGATGATAATTTAAAGAAAATTTATTGTTGAAACGTATCTTCTCTCTCTCTCTCTCTCTCTCTCTCTCTCTTCTCTCTCTCTCTCTCTCTCTCTCCTCTCTCTCTCTCTCTCCTCGTGACGGTCGCATGTTTCTCTTGCCTTCATTAAATTATGCTTCAACAATTTTTTTTTTTTTGGGGGGGTCAGCTCTAAAAAATATATTTCTTAACTAACATAGGGATATATTTTTCCACCATTTTCATAATATTCTCGAAAGGTTATTGAGAACTCACTCTTCGACCCAAGATCTAGCACCTGTGCAGGAGCAAACATCAGTGCATGATCTTTGGAAGAGTTCCCTCCGTAAAACACAAAAGCTCAGCTGAAAGAACAAAGCCTCCCGGCGTCATGGAAGCACAGAACGACACCTACGTAACTTGCATGCATGGAAACTATATATCTGGATCCAATTTGCTGGCGGTCGACATCAAATGAAATAAAGAAGAGTTGGGGGGATCGCATTAAATTGCCGACACGTGAAGGCAGTGGAGAGAGGAAAGGCCAAGTGCGCCTGAGTGAACCAACCACGTTGGTCGACCAATCGGGGATAAAATTATTTTATATCTTATTGTGCGTTTTTTTTTTTTATGATTTACTCTTATACAGATGCTCAGGTTATAAAGAATTGTAGATTTATTCCACTGATTGTTTCCTTAGCATTAAACTTTGAGTCGTGCATTTTGTTTACATTTTAACCATATCTAATATCTATAGGGGCAGAGGCGATAGTCTATTCTATCATACGTTACTAAGTAGTTTAAAAAACAACGACTTCAATTGAAACAACTCAATATTCAACCCTTTTGAATCTTATAGTTTTTTTTTACTTGCTATGTAGCATGTGTTACCATTACTGAATTCAGGGAAAACTCTTTAATAATATCCTCACAAACCAAGTTTGAGAACACGAGTCTATCCAAAGACAAATACACAGATCCGATCCAAATCTGCAATAAGTAATGAGAAATAAAACTTCACTAATCAGAGATAGTCGTTATTAGAGCATTCAGATGATCCGTATAAGAGCACAGAGCTACGTGCAGCCATCCTTTTATGCAAATGTACACGCAGGGAAATTATCTAGAACATGATGTAAAAGTCATGAATGAAATTACTCCCGCATATAAATAAACTCATTCGCTCGGATTCTCAAAGGCGTTGTTGAAGTCCACCTCGTTACTTTACTCGATAATGAGCCACGAGGTCTGGTCCCTAACTACATTATTGGAACGTGATCACCGACCTCATCTGACCTCCCTATTCTTCTTGACCAATTGCTGACTGCGGTAGGATGTATCTGCTCGTCTGATCGCAATGTCTGTGAAAATAAATTCCTTTTGAATTAGGGACATCGATTTGAATGTACAGTGATCATGGTTAACTCTGGAGTTTTAATAAGGCCGGTGGTCCTTTGCAAACAGGATTGATATGTCTTTTTAGATGCCGGGTTTTACATAAGGATATATTGTGAAGCAGAATCTGGGACTCCACACGAACAGTATATATCTTGATGCCTAGCTGAATAGATGAACAATAAAATCACAAGAAGAAGAAGAAGAAGAAGAAGAAGAAGAAGAAGAAGAAAAAGAAGAAGAAGAAGAAACATGAAATAAAGCAACAACAGCTAGTTATGTGACCATCAAGGAACCCTATTTATAGAACCACTACTCTAAATTACAAGCATTCATTTATTCCTATCCTTCGTTGCCAACAGAAATTCTAAATCTAAACCTTTTTAAAATGAAAGTCCTAAAAGGGTATTTAGATATTTGTAAGAAATCATCCAATGATGAGTTGTATAAGAAAGTAATTGAAAAAGAAAAACTATAAGAAAAATTTATATTGAATCCGATGTTAAAAGCCGCCATATATGCCTTCATTACTTACCCTTTATCAATAGTGAATTGCATACTGAAGTATCTCTTATCTACGTTTCAGAGGGAAATTTTAGTAATTTTCTGGTAATCCGGAAATGCCAATTAAGGTATAATTCTCCCAAAAATTCATAGACACTGACCACTTCAGATTTTATATAACAAATTTGAAGGTATGTAGGTCGAACAGTTTTCAAAGATAAACAAACATAATGGATAACTATATTGAAGTTTCTCTCTAAAATTGTAAATTGATTTTTTAAATTAGCTATTTTTAGTATAAGTATATAAATAAAGGATGAATCTAGAACCAAATCTTATAAAAGAATATGGAATGATAAGGGAGTTGAAAACTTATTTATTACAATATTAATGTATTGCATATATTCGTTCTTGTTATTGGAGAGCGCAAAGTATATTGAAAACCTGGCTGCCACAAAAGCAGGTCAATTTGCAGTGAAATATTAATTCTTTTGAGAATTTGGACATTGGAAAAATATTGGATGATCTAGGAGATTAAAGAAACTTTGGATCTAGGAGATTGAAGAAATATGGAGGTGGGAAATTAAAAAACACTTTGGATCTAGGAGATTGAAGAAATATTGGAGGTGGGAAATTAAAAAACACTTTGGATCTAGGAGATTGAAGAAATATTGGAGGTGGGAAATTAAAAAACACTTTGGATCTAGGAAATTGAAGAAATATTGGATCGGGGATATTGAAGAAACTTTGAATCTAGGAGATTGAAGAAACATTGGAAGATCTAGGAGAATAAAAAGCATTTTGAATCTAGGAGATTGAAGAAATGTTGGATCTAGGAGATTGAAGAAATGTTGGATCTAAGAGATTGAAGAAATGTTGGATCTAGGAGATTGAAGAAATGTTGGATCTAGGAGATTGAAGAAAGTTGGATCTTGGAGATTGAAGAAATGTTGGATCTAGAAAATTGAAAAAAACATTGGATAGATAACTTAGCATATAATTCGTACTGCTAAAATAATTCAACACATATCCTACATTTATTAATCCGTCTATATTGTGGTCCAAATTCCTATTTCAATGATTATGTGATATACACAGAAATTGTATTTTCTTATTTCTTTATTCTTTAGCCATCCATTTAGTAAATCAAATATAATATAATATAATATAATATAATATAATATAATATAATATAATATAATATAATATAATATAATATAAATAATATAATATAATGTAATGTAATGTAATGTAATGTAATGTAATGTAATGTAATGTAATGTAAATATATATATATATATATATATATATATATATATATATATATATATATATATATATATATATATATATATATATATGTATGTATATATATAACCAAGAAATACAACAAAGAATAAAAATAATAGATGGTTAGCGTCTTATAAATCACTGATATATTAATTTTCCAGATTGCAGCAGACGTCTGCTGAAAGAAAAAGTGCTTCCATGATTAGATAGACCTTCTAGGGATCTGCGCTTGATTTCACGTTAGTATATAAGGAAATGCGAAAGTTATGTTTTTCGAGCTTAAACCAACGGTAACAGTAGCTGATGGTTCTAAATGCGGTTTAAAAGAGTCAAATTTATACTTTAGACAAAACGCAATAACTAGACATGTCTTTTATAAATAAATCTATATTATGGAGAGCTCAGAAAGTAGACTATAAGGATTAATTATTTCTTAAAGGAAGTAGCAAGTCTCATAGATGAATAAGAAAATGTATGGTCTTTAATTTGCCAATTTTATTAAGATGACCAGTTATCCAATTTCATTCTCAATCTTTCATATATAGTTATCAGAATATGATTTTATATATCGGTATACATAATAAAAAAGTGATATACTACACCACTAGACAGAGAGAGAGAGAGAGAGAGAGAGAGAGAGAGAGAGAGAGAGGAGAGAGAGAGAGAGAGAGAGAGAGAGAGTCCTCGAGTATCCAATTCTCGAACTCGCACAATATATCATGGGCTGAACAAATCACCTTTCTCAAACGTTTTATTTCTACAACAAATAACCTTATCACCCCGACACCTTTTTCTTCTAATGACTGCCATTAAATTTAACCTGTGATAGATCGCCTCATCTTATAATTAATAGCCCCAACTTGCGCGTTTGTCGTCCGCCCGATTTATAGTCCGCAAAATAACGGGGTTGAGAGAGGGAGCATAATGGTAAGACCATTTGTCACTGATAGAAATCCTTCTACAGCTCAAACGCATATACGTATACACATACATATACATGAAGACATGCATGTGTAATACATTCACACTAACAAATACATGTACGCTGCGACTCATCCAGTTGTGCTTTGGATGAATGTTATCAGACAGAGGCATTAAAATCATCCAATTTGGTGGTTGTCTGAAAGAAGTCAAGAGCGTTGGATTTACTGAAGATTGATGTCTCG
>NC_090731.1:25998510-26003510 GCF_036898095.1 Palaemon carinicauda | reverse complement strand
CGGCTGGCATCGGTCTTGTACCTTTGCCGGCCGGCTTATGTCAGTCCTTGTCTGCCGGTCACCAAGAGTGTGGCCGGCAGCTGGGTACTACCTTGTGTAGTTGCTGGCCGGCAATCATTGCCGGCCAACACTGGCTGTTGCTGGCCGGCAGCTGCTGCCGCCGGCACAGGCATTTGAACCAGAGGGCTGACGCCCTATAGCTGTTAAGTAGTATACTTTAAAGCTAATTGTGGTGTGTGCCGGCCGGCAAAGGCAGGCCGGCACACATCCTCCTATACTGTACTAGTATTCTTCTGTATAGCATATACAGTAAGAAGAAAACTATAGTAAAAGTTTAGGTACAGCACTGTATCTTCTAACACTATTGTGTTTTCTTACACAGCCCTTTGCTGTTGCCCTCAGACAGGAAGCAGAGTTCTTCCCCGTCTATTATCCAGGATTTTTAAAAATCATTGCCTAGGTGTGAGCTCCACCTGTTTCCTCTGGAAACCTTGCATTGGTTACTCTAGTAGAGATAAACCATTTTTGATTTTATTATCCGGAAGGCTGCAGCAATGGGTTGTGAGGGAAACACAAGTGTGTGTCTTTCATTTATGAATTGTTATGCTATAATATGCATATCCAGTGATACATAGTTCACTTGATACTCATGGAAATTTCTTCTCTTTACAGGAGGACCCTCCGAAGTGCGGAAATGTTTTCTGCAATGTCCGCAGCAAGAACCTCTGCGGACATGAGTGTTGTAGGAGACACGCAGCATGCGCTGTCTCCAAGGATGATCTCCAGTATTGGGACCCTCAGGTATGTACTGTATGCACTAACCTGATTACTGAGGCTTTTGATTCCCCTAGAACGGCGGAATCAAGGGATATAGCTAGGGAAAAGCTTCGTACTTGGGTAAGGGGCTTCAAGAAGAACACCTCTGGCCCTTATCTTCCAAGTGAGAAGATGAGGGCGTATCTTTTTCCCCAGGCATCAACTGAGGCAGTGATTCCCCAGCCTCAAGAGGAGATCCTTCAAGATCAAGTCCAGGTGGACGAGGAAGTCGCAGATGCGATGCAAGACATCCAGTTGTGTGACAGGATGTCTGACCTGGACGATCGTTTGGAAGAAGACCTCCTGGCAGAAGGTCAGGATCAAGTTCAAACCCCGGATGTCGTAGAGGATGAGGTCGACGAGGTGTCGGCTACTCCGGTTCAGATGCCGGAGCCTATCCCCTCAACATCGGCTGGCCTCCCAGTAGAACTGGGACAGGCCCTCTCTTCGATTGTTGGAATGATCCAACAAATGCAGAAGGAGAATCAGGAGAAGGCGGCTGCAATGGAACTGCGTATGCAGTCCCTGGCAGAATCACATGGGCCCCGGAAAAGGCTCAATGTGAAAGACCTTCCCATATGCTCAGATGCTAACCCATGGAGGTATGCTGAGCACATGCCGATGACGACTGGAAAGATCGTCATTTCGGATAAGCTGGGTTCAGTTCCCCTAGAGGAGGTAGAATTCTGGCCCAGCAAGGCATCATATCCGGACTGCTATGTCCGGCTGAGAAAAGAACCAGCTTCAAGGGAGGAGACAGAGCCGAAGGAGGTCATTGTTATGGACCACGCTAAGGCTCAAGCCCTACTTTCATCCTCGATGAAAGAGAGGGGCTTCTCGAATTCGAAGGTAGCTGCATTGAGCAAGAAGCTCCCTTCGTTTGTGTCCTCTCCTGATAGAGCCTTCCCCTTTTTACAGAAAGGGTTTGCGGCTGTCCTAAAGGCAGTCGAGGCCGGCAAGCCTTGCCCCTCCCTGGAGGAGTGTAAACCCTTGTCGCTGGCTCTACCTATGGACCACAAAGACTGGAAGGATGTCCATCTAACATTCTCGTGGGAAAGTTGGAGGCTGATATTGCCGGACGGCAATTCGGCGAGGACCTCCCCAAGCTGTCCGAATCTCTTTTACGAAGAGAGTTCGAGACAAAAGAAAGACTGGCTGCCTCAATGTCTCATCAGACTACTCTCGAGACGATGGCAAGTGACCCCAAGGTCCATGAAATGTTCATGGTAGTGGCTAAGTCTCACTTAGCCACAGTGACGAAGGACCTTTATAACTTCGTCAAGGCAAGGAGAGCTTGCAGGGAGTTCGTGTTCACCGGGGCTTCGGTGAGACACGAGCCAAGGAAGTTAATCTCCTCCAACATTTGGGGAAAAGACCTTTTCCCTACCGATGTGGTCAAAGAGGTTGTTGATAAGGCCGCCGTGGAGAATAGAAATCTTCTCCAGAAGTGGGGCCTGGCTATCAAAAGAAAATCTTCCCCGGATGAGGGTCCTCAACCAAAGAGGAAGAATATGAAGACTAGGCTACCATCTCGGCCAGCCAAGCCTTATAGACAGCAACAGCAACTGCAATTGCCTTTGCCTCCAGTGCCCCAGATGGTGGCAAAAACCCCGACTGCCTTTCAGTGGGTACCCCAGGCGGTGCCAAGTCAGTCAACCACTTTCGCCCCAACGTTCGAAGGACAGTCTTCTTCCTTTCGTGCAAAACCTAGAGGAGCAGCCAGAGGCTCGTCTAGGCGCCCCTCAAGGGGAAGGGGATTCAGAGGTGGTCGTGGTCAGGGAGGCAAGACCTCAGGACGGCAGTCCAAGTGAAATGATACCGGTAGGAGGGAGACTGATGAAATTTTGGGATCGCTGGACCTTCGATCCCTGGGCCCAAAGCCTACTCAAGAATGGACTGGGTTGGAGCTGGTACAGCACTCCACCCCCATGCCTTCGGTTTTTCCAACACTCCACCCCCATTTTGGAGGAGTACGTTCAAGAACTGTTGGAGAAAAATGTGATCCGAAAGGTGAAGTCCATCAAATTCCAAGGGAGGCTGTTTTGTGTTCCCAAGAAAGACTCGGAAAAGCTCAGAGTCATTCTGGACTTGTCACCACTCAACAAGTTCATAGTGAATTGCAAATTCAAGATGCTAACACTGCAACACATAAGGACCTTACTGCCCAAGAGGGCATACTCAGTCTCTATAGACTTGTCAGACGCCTATTGGCACATTCCAATCAGCCGTCGACTCTCCCCCTACCTAGGGTTCAGGCTACAACGAAAACTGTACGCCTTCAGAGCCATGCCATTCGGGCTAAACATAGCCCCAAGGATTTTCACGAAGCTTGCGAGCGCAGCTCTCAAACAATTACGCCTAAAGGGAATTCAGGTAGTAGCCTACCTGGACGACTGGCTGGTGTGGGCAGCATCCGAGACCGAATGCTTGCAAGCTTCCAGTCAGGTGATCCAGTTCCTAGAGTACCTAGGCTTCAAGATCAACAAGAAAAAGTCTCGACTTTCTCCATCCCAAAAGTTCCAGTGGCTGGGAATCCACTGGGACCTTTTGTCACACAGTTTCTCCATCCCAATGAAGAAAAGGAAGGAGATAGCGGGCTCTGTCAAGAGACTTCTAGATTCCGAAAGGATATCAAGACGCGAACAGGAGAGGGTACTAGGCTCTCTCCAGTTTGCTTCAGTGACAGACCCAGTGCTAAGAGCACAGCTAAAGGATGCAACCGGAGTTTGGAGAAGGTATGCATCAAACGCGCGAAGAGACCTGAGAAGACCAGTGCCGCCTCGGCTACGTACTCTTCTCAGACCTTGGTCCCAAGCCAGACATCTAAAGAAGTCTGTTCTTCTTCAGCCACCTCCCCCGTCGTTGACGATTCACTCAGACGCCTCAAAGGAGGGATGGGGAGGTCACTCTCATCGGAAAAAAGTCCAGGGGACTTGGTCCAAGCTATTCAGGACCTTTCATATAAACTTTCTAGAAGCTATGGCAGTGCTCCTTACCTTAAAGAAAGTCTCCCCGCGTCACTCGATCCACATAAGATTGGTGACAGACAGCGAGGTGGTTGTGAGATGCTTGAATCGACAAGGGTCGAGGTCACCACCTCTCAACCAAGTGATGTTAGCCATTTTCCGATTGGCGGAAAAGAAGAAGTGGTACCTGTCGGCAGTTCACCTTCAAGGAGTCCGCAATGTGACAGCGGACGCTCTATCCAGGTTCACACCGATAGAGTCGGAATGGTCCTTAGACGCAGGATCATTTTCCTTCATTCTGAATCAAGTCCCAGAAATGCAAATAGACCTCTTTGCGACGAAAGACAACAAGAAGTTGCCCCTGTACGTGTCCCCGTACGAGGACCCCTTAGCGGAAGCAGTGGACGCAATGTCCCTCGACTGGAACAGATGGTCCAGGATTTATCTGTTCCCTCCTCACAACCTTCTGTTGAGGGTCCTCAACAAACTGAGATCCTTCAAGGGGGTAGCGGCAATAGTGGCCCACAAGTGGGCGAACAGCATGTGGTTCCCCTTGGCGTTGGAACTACAGATGAAGTTCGTGCCGCTACCACATCCAGTTCTGACCCAGCGAGTCCAGAAGTCGACTGTCTGCGCTTCATTACAGAAAACCCAGACCCTGCAGCTCATGATTTTCTCGCCCTAGCGGTGAGAAAGCGCTTCGGGATTTCGAAAGCCAGCATAGACTTCCTAGAGGAATACAAGTGCAAATCGACTAGAAGGCAATATGAGTCATCTTGGAGAAAATGGGTGGCCTTTGTAAAGGCAAAGAATCCGCAGGAGATCTCAACAGATTTCTGCTTATCTTTTTTCATCCATCTCCATGGCCAAGGATTGGCAGCTAACACGATTTCAGTGTGTAAATCGGCTTTGATGAGACCCATTTTATTTGCCTTCCAGATCGACCTAGGTAACGAGATCTTTAATAAAGTACCGAAAGCCTGCGCTAGGCTCAGACCTTCAGCACCTCCAAAGCCCATCTCATGGTCTTTAGACAAAGTTCTTCATTTCGCCTCTTTGTTGAGCAATGAAGAATGTGCGTTAAAGGATTTGACGCAAAAAGTTATTTTCCTATTTGCACTCGCGTCCGGGGCCAGGGTTAGTGAGATCGTAGCCCTCTCGAGAGAGGCAGGTCGTGTTCAGTTCCTGGATGGGGGGGAGCTGAACCTGTTTCCGGAT
>NC_090731.1:25976010-25988510 GCF_036898095.1 Palaemon carinicauda | reverse complement strand
TAAGATGCGATAGTGAGTGATGAATTCCTTTCTCACCTCCACTTCAGGCTTGCACAAGTATATAATCTCCTTTTTTTTTTTTATATCGGTAGCGATGCTAGCATCGATAAAACAATTTTTAATCCAACTGAGAAATACAGGTAGCAAATGTATATGAACCAAGTCCATACTAGAGCTGATAGAGGAAACTACCGTCTGTTATTATCTATGCAGAACAAGAAAAGAAATGGATAATCACTGCCAGAAATCTGAATGCTGGGATATCTTTTAGGACCACCAAAGGCCACAATTTCATCTTGAGTCAAGCTCTGCATAACTTAGTCTACAATGAATGGATATAACCTGCTCATGTGTCTAATCATATTCAAATGTTGCTCTGAGAAGCGGCTGTATCCAGACCGTTGGTGGTTCAAGTGCCTAACAAATGATATAATGCTCATAGTCTTTATAAGGCTTGAAATCGACAGCATTCTCTCGAATGTTAATGTCCTTACTTATTCTATTCAGCATATTCATCATGTTTACTACTGTAATGATACTTTTAATTCTAAATTGCCAAATTGGTTTTATTTGAAATTACTTCATGAGAATTTAGGGAGAATGCCATAGCCTATTATAAAGCCTACATAACACACACTTTAATTAACAGGGCAAACATATTAGCACAATTTTACACCCACTAAAACGGGTTTAAATTTTGCTTTCTAGGACACTTTTGGTATTCACTTTTTTAAAATGAAAGTTATAGAATTTAGTATAAGATTTACGTTTGCGAAATACAAATATCTCTCAAGCTTAAAATTTTAACACAAATAGAACAGACTTCAAAAGAAATTGAAAAATAGTAGACTGTGCCAATTTTATCAGTCAATTAAATAAGAGAATATAATCTGTACCGCAAATTGAGTACATTCCAGGAAGATTGACAGTTTTAATGTGAAAAATGAAGAATCAGGATCCAGAAAGTGTAAAAGGTTAATAAATCTCATTTGATGAAGAAAATAAGCAAACCGGAGAATAGCTTTGGCTAACACTTCTATGAAGTTCATATCTATGAAAAACAAAAACAAATGTATATTAGTGTCTTAAGAATAATAATACTCATGTTATTTCTTCAATGTCTTGTCGCTGGAAATTAATACAGATGACAGACAGATAGAAGAAAAAGTTACTATTGTTATAGTAAAATCAAACTTTGTTGAAAAAATTTATTAACTCTCAAAAAAATTTACGACAAAAATTTAGCCCAGAAAATTATAAGAAAAATACAAATAAAAAGAAAATAAAGGAAACTGATAGTAGCATCTCCGAAAAAAAAGCTAAGCCCTTAAGCACCATTGTCCATCGACCAAAATGCAGTAGCGCACCAAGGCGAGAGTGATCATCGCGGTAGTAATTCCCAAACCATCTCATTTGCTGATCAGCAGCCATTAGGCAGGAGCGAGTCGGCCAGCCGAGTTTCTGAGATGATACGTTTGATAACTCAGGCGCTCAAGTCAGGCTTGTCTATTAAAACAGCTGCAAATTACTGGCAGCTCGAAAATTTATGCCGCGAGATATCCGTAGTCCTTGATTCTCCTTGAAAAGAATCAGAGGATGAGTAAGAGGAGGAGATTACATTCATAACCAACACCCGGTCTGCATACTATATTAGTAAAATTTCAAGGTTTTGCTAAGCCTATACAATCCTAGTAGACATGTTCTTTTTTTTCTCATGAAAGAATGAAAATGACAAAATTTATTATCTTCTGTTACTAGAATGCGAATCAGCTGATTAGCGCATTCACCCTAATCTGCTAGATAATACATTTACGAAAATAAGAGATACAATTACAAAAAGGGTTTTTGCTACTGGAATTTCTTGAAAACCACAAACTCCAACCAAGGAAGTGTCTCAACCCTTACAAATATTTAAGATAAATTGGAAACAGATTTTAGGTACGCAGTAAACTAGAGCATTTGATAAGATATTCCTCTCCCTCCTGGCCAAAAGGGGTTTCATATCATAAAACTTTTTTCGAGATAAACACTAGCAATGCCATATTGGGTACAGAGGCATAATTATATTTGTTTCTCTGGGAACGTCTGTTTTGCATAATTACAGTGTGGTTCCAGGAGCAAAGTACGCCTACAAACTCCTTCCTTGTTATTATTCTGTAAAGAAACCGAGTAACAATTGGGTTATGTTGTTCCTATTGGTTGTGTGGTGAGGTGAGCTGATTTGGATTCCAGTGGTTGGGATATTAGTCATTCAAATAGCTTAGAGGGATTATTGAGGGATTTGAAATGGACAAAGTGACAAAATGATCGAACCGTATTTCTCATAAATGAGACAATGAATAATAATAATAATAATAATAATAATAATAATAATAATAATAATAATAATAATAATAATAATAATAATGATAATAAGATATAATATATAAAAATATATAGTATAATGTAATATATATATATATATATATATATATATATATATATATATATATATATATATATATCATTATACTATATTATTATATTACTGTATTATATTATATTGATATAATAATATAATGATACATAATATGATATAATAATTTAATATAATAATAACCAATGAATATTTTTCCGATGTATTAGGACGATATTAAACGGCATTCTACCATAAACCTCGATTTACTGTCCTCTTACTCTAGGTTAGTATCAGTGGTTACACAATTTGTATGGAGGATCATGGTTTTTTCGTTCTAGCTTTGGTATGATATGTATACTCGCCCAGGTCCGGAATATGATTTTTTTATAGTGTTTTAATAGTTATCTTTTAGTGATGTGTATATTGTTTCATTCGGTTGTTTATTTACCAAGGATTATAGGAATACCCTTATTGGGTGTCATTTTTGTCATCTTGATTAAGTGATAGCGTAGCAAAATATTCTCCAGATTATTTTGAGATATATGAATCACCTATATATTCTTTATAATATACCAAAAGAATTGCAATACTGGCTCTCTCTCTCTCTCTCTCTCTCTCTCTCTCTCTCTCTCTCTCTCTCTCTCTCTCTCTCTCTCTCTCTCTATATATATATATATATATATATATATATATATATATATATATATATATATATATATATATATATATATATATATCTATATATATA
The DNA here is from genome assembly GCF_036898095.1 of Palaemon carinicauda. NCBI lineage: Eukaryota > Metazoa > Arthropoda > Malacostraca > Decapoda > Palaemonidae > Palaemon > Palaemon carinicauda. Next base: position 25,985,364 of record NC_090731.1, on the reverse strand, counting down.
GTTCAATATTTTCACAAATATGGAAGTCTTGATATTACCCTTATTTAGTGGTGAATAACGTTTTTTTTTTTTATTTAATCATTAGTGATCTCTCTTTAATTCATCTATTAACGTATAAACAAGCAACAATATCTAATTCCCTTATACAATGTATCTCTCTCTCTCTCTCTCTCTCTCTCTCTCTCTCTCTCTCTCTCTCTCTCTCTCTCTCCATATGGTTCAATATTTTCCACAAATATTGAAGCCTTGATATTACCCTTATTTAGTGGTGAATAACGTTTATTTTGCAATTTAATCATTTATCGACCTGTCTCTTTAATTCATATATTAACATATAAAAGGGCAACACTATCTAATTCCATTATCCAAAGATGAATACTTTGTTTTTTCTAATAATCTCATCATTTTTCAATTTTTAATTGCCCCATTAACATATAAGAATAATCCTCGAACTCTGGACCGTGAATTCGTGAATTCTCTATAAGAGAACCAGAGACCTCCCATGCACCTGGCGCAAGCCGATCACGAAACACAACTCCTGTCCGTAGACGGATAGGTTACAAGGACACACTGCCCATATCCACGGGACGAAGGCGAAGACAAACAGTGCATGACGAGGACGAGCCCATAAACTATCCGCCTATCCAGCCGTCGGAGAGGCGTCCTGGTCACTGCCCATAAAAGCCCGTCCCAAACTGGTCTTAAACACACGGACAAGGTCGTATTTAAAGTCTGTCAACATACAATTTTAAGGTTGGTTTCACACTGATGTTAAACGTCCGGATAGCATCACTTCGGTGGATACCAGCGGGTGATTGGGGGATTGGGCCTGTGAGTGTGTATGTGTGCGTGCGTGCGATATAGATAACAGTCGGAGGTGGGTCTGGATAAAGGGTTGGAACTGCTATGATCCTGCGGAGGAGAGAAAAAAAAACGAGAGGGAGAGTGGAAGGCTGAATCTTCAACGAGAGAGAGAGAGAGAGAGAGAGAGAGAGAGAGAGAGAGAGAGAGAGAGAGAGAGAGAGGGGGGGGGGGGGCATGTATGCATTTGCTTTATTTTAGATAGAAATAAATCTCAGTATATCATTATTCTTTTTATTATTCACTAAATTTAACCATAATATCTACTGTTCAACTGACATCTATACCTCACCGAATATTAATTAAACGTATTACTATGGGAACCCTAAAATTATTCCTTACGATGAAATACTTAGGTCAATTTTACAATTTAAATGGGGTTACAAAATCAGCCAGGGAAAAAAAAAGAATGGTATAATGAATTAAAAAAGAAGAATAATTGGTGATATAAAAAAAAGATATATAAAATGCATAAAAAAGGAAAATAAGTGACAGATACACCCCACCAACCTACCAGAGGAGTTTTATAGTGTTGATAAAGCCTATTAAATTTAGTCATAAGTCCATAGCGAGGTCGCTTATCCATCGCCTGTAAAATGCGAGCTCATGTTCGGATAAGCGAGAGGCATGTTCGGATATATCATTCGGCCATAAAGTTCTTTTTTTTTTCTGTCTTATGCCGAGATCAATCTCATCTCCTTCCCTTTTCCAGTGAGAAAGAAGGAAGATAAGTTACAAAGAGCAGTGTCATCATATCTTACGTGTGTTGATTCTCCTTGGATATTGTTTGTGGGAGCAACGACATCTGTTGGCGCGAAATATTTCCCTAATCTTACACATGGAACATAATCGGATACGCACTTGCCCTTTATATATTATTTTATTGTTCTGTCAATCATTAGATCTTGTTTATTTCGAAGTTTAATTTTTTTTTTTTTTTTTAAGTTATAGCATCATGTTTTTCCAAAGTGCTGAAGCTTAGTAACAACAACAATAATAAACTAAATTCATCAGTTGCACAAGACTATTCAGTAAGGATAGAGGGAGTAGTCATATCCTGGTGAGACGGGTGGCATGTGCGTCTTTCAGACTTTCCCTTAAGGTCGAATTTAGGTAATTATATCCATGTATTTGAAAGGTCCTTCAACACTAAATACAGACAAAGTGACGAATCTTTTCCACCTAGTTATTTAGAAACAGAGATGATGATTTTGACTTTTGGCACTTGCATCATTAATATTTCCATAAAATAGGGTTGGGGGGGGGGTCTTTGGCAGAACATTCTCTCATTTTGGAAGATATCGGTGCCTTAAAAAAAAAAAAAAAAAAAAAAAAAAAAAAAAAACCGGCTACCAACATATATACATTTGGAAGTACTGATATTGTTTTAACCTTGCTCTTGTAATCTTTACATGAGAATGGCCAGTTTTTTATAAGATAAGTATAAAAAACCATGGTGTGAGAAACCTTACCATTTTACTGTCACCTCTCACAGCAATGCTAGGGTTAACTAAAAAATCTGCTAAAATTAACGATAAACTATACCTTAAAAGATTCCATTGCTATCAAAAATTAAATATGCGATTGGCAGCTAAGTGTGTCCGTGCATATTTTGATATAAATTCACATTTCGATACAATCACCTGGAATTAGATCATTTACATTTGCATGAACAACTGTTTTAATAATTTACATTTGCATGAACAACTGTTTTAATGACTTCGAAAACAGAGTTTCGGTAAATAACAATTATATCGTTTTATTACGTCACCTCTACATGCATTACATGCATGATATTTGATCATATAAAAAACTGATGGAATCACAGTGGATGCTCCACTTGATCCTACCTGATCTATTACCAATTTAGTATATAATTGATATACTTATCGTTATTGATATAATCTTTTTCATACTTTCATGGAAGTAAGACGCTTGATAATTGTCCAGGGTTATACCGACAGTATATGAATGGCATATAAACAATATCTACTTATGAAGAACACGTACGCATTTTTCTATAGCATTTTATTTCCAGACATCCTTTTATTCAATTCACTTCTAAATTAGAGTGAACTGATTGTATAGCTTTCCTTGATTTTCTCGTCAATTTAATACGTCGTTTTGCAGAAAACCTACCTTCACAGGTGTGGATGAATTTCCTCCTTTCTTTCTTACTGATAACTAACGCTTTTAATATTTGCTTACATAATTTCTTTCTTCCTTTTTTCTAATATATATACTGATAAATTTGTCTTAGTTCTGATTATGCTTTTATCGCTGTATCTGTTGATTAAAAAATGAAGTGATCAAAAGCTATTAGAACACTAAGGGTAATGTTCCAAAGGCCATAAAACATCAAAATATTTTCATTTATTTAGTTATACTCATATGAAAAGGTCCATATAAATTTTTGTTTTTTGAAGATATCATGGAATGAATATCAGTACAGTTTTTAAGTCTAATTAACAAACTGTTATCCTAGTCTAGCTCAAATAACATCCCTGACTGGTGAACGCCAGACTGGGGTTCGAGTCCCGCTCAAACTCGTTAGTAGTTTGGTTGCTGGAATCTTACTATCCTTTTGAGCTAAAGATGGCGTGTTTGGGGGAGCCTATAGGTCTATCTGCTGTGTCATCAGCAGCCATTGCCTGACCCTTCTTGGTCCTAGCTTGGGTGGAGAGTGGGCTTGGGCAATGATCTTTTGTATATATGGTCAGTCACTAGGGCACTGTCACTGTCTTTTGCCTCTGCCTTTCATAAGCGGCCTTTAAACCTTTAAACCACAAAAACATATAATCTACCATATAAACATGCGAGTGTAGAAGTTGCAATGAAATTAGGGTGCTAAATATAGGCCCAATTGTATTATTTATTCTAAAGATTTAGTAGAGCGATGATTATATTAAGAAAATCCCAGTACAGAACCATTCTGGATCATGAAAAAAGAACTAACCTTTGAGTATGCTTAGACAACTTATCAATTCTACCGAATCGAACATAACTATGGAGTTGTGTATCGAAGTCTACACAAGCCTTCTATGGGGCTGTTGTGAAAGGAGTTCATATGTGTGAGTGTGGTTTTTTTTTGGTTGATATTTACTTGCACTTTATTCCGAATATATTCTTGTCTTAGTGTATATTAAACATTTATATATATCTTATTTTGATGTTATTGTATATCTAGGCTCAAATAAGGATTTAGTTATAATGTTCTTGTTTTATGAATTTGTTTCAGACGACGATGTCAATATCATATAAACAAAATTCGATAGTAATGTCCCAAAAATATGTTGTAATAGTTATTTGTATTATATAATATATATATATATATATATATATATATATATATATATATATATATATATATATATATATATATATATATATATATATATATATATATATATATATATATATAAAGCATAATAATGGAGAGAGTCGTACATGAAAATGTTTATTCTAAAATGCTTGTCGGGTTTGTGTGTGGGCGAGGACCTCCTGGAGCTAGCTACCCGGGTTGCGATGGCTAGATAGGGACGTGAAGATATTTCACTGAATGAAGGTAAGGGAAGAATGAATACGACGGAAACCGAAAGTGAGGTTAGGCTAAATCGATGCGCAGAATTCCTCAATGAGAGTATGAGGTGTGCCTAATATGGTCACGAATTATATTCAAGATTGTGTGTTTATTTTTGTTAACAACGGGTATATTAATTGTATATTTTATAACTGATATAGTTGGCAAATTTCTTACGCATGTAGCAACTATTTAGGATACTCTTTAAATAGTAATGAATGGGAAAAGGCATAAAGATTAATTTACAATGTCGAGTTACGAGGATGTTGGATATCTCAACGACTCTTTAGTCCATCCGCGGAGACTTGATTTGCACTTGGGGAGTGAGAATTTGTTTAAACGTTTAGAGATTTTATGCTCTTTTCTAACTTATTTTTTAATTCGTTTACAGTTTTACTGTTCACTACATCCGCTGGAAGTCTATCCATGCATTTGCTATTTTATATGTAAAGAAATTGCCACATTGAGTGTCGTTGCAATTTTACGCTTCCAGTTTGTATCTGTTAATTCTTGAACTGATTTGTACTAAACGTGAATAGGTTTTTGAAGTCTACAGTTTTTATAGTCTACAGTCATGAGAGAGAGAGAGAGAGAGAGAGAGAGAGAGAGAGAGAGAGAGAGAGAGACTCCGCAAAGAATAACGACCAAGTATTGAGTAGCACAACGTTGCCAGAAGGCTAAAAGCTTTAAGTTCTGCCAGTTTCATCTTCCATCTTCCCTAATGCTTTGTCTAGACTGGCCGTGTCAGAAAAGTTTTTGCGTGTCACGACTCACCACTTAAATAATTAAAAATGACTACTATACAGTCATTGACATTACAAGAATATACTGAATAGGGGAGAAACTGAACATTTATATTTAGGATGGAATCATTGAACCCCAACGGTAATATGTCATTAGTGAAATGGAGGAGACATATGGTGTGATAGGATAATCAACGCTAACACAGACTTAAAAGCTTAATGTTACTGGTTTACAACAAATCATTAGAATTAAATGATCTACTAAAGTAATGCCACACTTGATTGTAAGGTTATTGGGGAAGTGACTTTAAACTTTAATATCTGGGAACCACGTTGTCTCTTCTGTATATCCTTTTGGAAATAAAATAATTTTTCTTTTTCTCTGACTGATATATCATCTTGATACTTATAATCCCTATTCATATGATGAGGGTCTCACACACAAAGGACTGATTTAACCTCTTATTTCTAATGAAGCTTTGGCCATGAGGTTGCTGAATTTTAATTTAAATCCAAGTCGTTACCCACACAACATAAACTGATGGGGACAGGCAGGAAGTAAACCAAAGAACGCAATAGGATAAAAACTGAGGGAAATAAAACCGGTGTTAATTTTAACACAAACTAAAAGGAATGAAGTCGAAAATCGTATAGATTCGTATACATCAGCAGATATAGGTAATTCCATGTTTAAAAAATTGTTATTATAACAGAAAAAAATTTATTCAGTGGAGGTAGAGTATTTAGAAAAAAAATACTCCATGAAAAGAATGCTTAACAACAAGGAAAATAGAAATTCTAAGTAGAAACAAGTCCTGAAAAATAGTAAAATTTTTGAGAGAAAACTAGGCTGTAAATAGTTCCAGAGGAATTTGAGTACATGGGATAGAATATTGTTCAACCCATTACGTCGATGTCGTACATGAATGAGGGTGGTCTCATTTGCAATTTATGGCTGCCACTAAGTCGTGACAGCTCGAGCTGTATTGCTGTTCGAAGGAAACGTAAATTTTCGTTGTGACGTAACCTTTTACGACAAAAGATGCATTTTGAAATGGAGATCATGGCGTTCTGTGAAATATTTGTTCAATATTTTTCAAAGTTCAGAGTATATAATTTTGTAGATATGACTGAGGTATTAAATATATTAATGAAGGATAAATAAATAGTGATAAGAGAAAAGATAAATAAAATTTATCAAATGCTTAGTCATTATAACATTGGGAAAACCAATATCTTTTTATTGACCATGATTAATATTTAATTTGATTTAAAAGTTAATATTTACATAGGAAATAGTATATTCTTCTCACAAATTTTATGGTTCATAATATTGTCAATGCATTGAAAACTCTAATTAGTGTAAATGTTAAAAAATTAAAGCATTATTAGAAAGACAAAATGACTCAATAAAAAGAATGATTGTAAATTTAAGTTGAAAGATCAATTGAATTTGAATCATAACGTGTAACTGAAATATAAGCTTCCACATTACAAAATTCTTCAAATTTAAAGTCGCTACAGACACTGACCTATAGGAATGAAATATCCCTACCTGATTATCTTAACAAATCTTAGTGCAAATATTACTATTTATCATCCTTAATGGTTTTATGGATAAATTATTGTTTTATTTTGCAAAGTATTCCTTCAAAGAATAAAAAGAAAGTATTATATCTTTTGCTAAAGAAAATGTTTGCCAAAAAATATTTATGAAATTTGATTAGTAATGTCCATTAGTGAGAATAATGATAAGCAAGTTTCATGCATTGTACAAGTCACAGAATATTTGCGTAAATTTGGGCAAATCATTCGTGACAGGATTATAATTTACGAACAATGTTCATTAGAGGAGAACAGCGAGTTGTAAAAACAAAACATTATGGCAATCTACTTTCCTAACTATTATCATTATCTTACCTATCATTTAGTTTTTGGTCTTATATCCTTATCCTTTAAACATAGATCATTATATTTCCCATATCATATTCTTTCATTATCGCCACAACACTGATAATGCCCTTTCTCATTTTCTTTTTTCTCGAAGCTGTTCCTTTTGTAAGCGATGTAGAAAAGGTCGTCATAATATTTTCAATTAAGATCATAGTCTCCTCAAACGCATAAATCAATTTAAGACTGAATAGTCTCCTTATCATTTGTTACATTAATAAGTATACAGTTAACGCATTTTTCTATCCACCAAAAGTACACATGACGTTACCAACTAGTGGGGGATGTTCAAGACATCATTGGCATCCTTCTAACAAATGGAATCTTTTTTTCTTTCTCCATCTTCTCCTAAGGATGAAGGAAGAGTGGTTACCTTCTAATTGGATCGAAATAATCCCTTTATATTCGCCAGCCACTCCTTCTGGAGTCAATACATACATGAATAAAATTTTCTTTTATCCAGACGTTCCGGGACACAAGGGGAAATTAATTCCACCTGTTGTTAAGGTAGTATTTGCTTTGTTTATTGAAGGTAAGGTTTTATTTACGAGTCAATTTGATGACAGGTATCGAATCTCTATTGGCTGCGATCAAATACTCTAGTTGAGTTTGAGTTTGCCACACAATGTACATATATCATTTTCGAAATGTGTGTTTTTGGCTACTTAATCCCTTTATTTTTATCTTCTTTATCATCTATTGTTTAGAGAGTCATTGTTATTTTTTTTATTATTAGCTGATTATTTTTATAAATCGTTAAGTAGTTTCAGTACGAAATATAAACAGATTATCTACTTTAATCCACAATGAAACGGACTAAAAAAGTTTTTGAAATAATCGCCAAACGATTTTAAATTCATCTTAAAATTTGTTGTTCTAATTCAAGGTTTTCCACTGACCAGCACACCAATTTCACGGTCCCAACTTGAGATTTGGTGAAATGGGGTATGAAAAACATTCTTAATTGTGACTGCTGAGGTCAATTTATAGATGATTTGGATTTAAAAGCTTTAAATGGTGTAATTTATGCAAGAATTACTTTATCTAAAAATTCTTGAATTCTAAATTAATACCCTCCCGCTTTTATATGACAATTCGTAGTGTTAGTCTCGTAGGATTTTGGGGTAAATTAAATTTTATCATAAATATATCTAGTTTATATAAAGAATGTAATTGCAGTCATATTTGAAAATCAAATCGAATTATTACTTCCTATGAAAAGTCTAGACACAGGAGTATCGGGATTGAAAACATTTTTTTTTTTAAACAAGGGAATATTATCAGATATTATTTATTTTTCAGACATACAAATCTTCAGTCATATACACTAACAGCGTGTGAAAGCATTATATGAAAACATACATAATTATATCAATATCAACAATTCTTGTAATATCAGCACACTAGTATTTGAAAGAGTTGTTGGCTTTAGCCCAAACAGGGGAATATTATTACACCATATTTACTTTTATACCATACAAATCTTCAGCCATAAGCTGTAAATGCGTGCGAAATAATTATACAAACAAATGCTTAATTACATCAATATCATTTCTAGTAATAACATCACACGGGTATTTTAAAGAGTTGTCAGCCCTACCCCCAAAACCCTCCCCTATTTTAAGGACGTCATCACGCTGGAAGGTGTTGTAGCTAATGATACCAAAGGGCCACGTCTTGGGGCGTGATGAAACGAGCAGATAACACGGGTTGAAGTTAAAGCTTCTATCTCGGTTCGCCATGGCGTCTTCCCATTACCTCACGTCATGACGGTCTCTTAAGTACGTCCCTGAAGAAACGGGCATCTTGAATAATAAGATTAACCAGGTCCTCACATTAGCACAAAGGAAATGTGGAAAAAGACCTTATCTTAAAATATACCATACATATGTATGAATGACTCGCGTTCTTTGATTCTGTATCGTATGATTTATAGAACGTATTTTTTTCAAGGGTCCACATTTGTGGTCAATGAGTCTTTAAGGACCCCCCCCCCCCTCTTCTTCTTCTTCTTCTTCATCTTCTTCTTCTGCTTCTAGAGCTTAGTGTCTTAAGACTCTAGAAAACTGTTAAATCTTCTCGATCACTCCTTTTCCCGCTGAAAGTGCTTCAGCCAATCACACGTCAAAACATATGTAAATTGTGGGAGGAGCTCATTCATCATCGGCCAATCAGCGTCGACGATCAAGGACTTCCCAGGGAGTATGCCATTAGGGGGGC
>NC_090731.1:25966010-25971010 GCF_036898095.1 Palaemon carinicauda | reverse complement strand
CCGGCACACATCCTCCTATACTGTACTAGTATTCTTCTGTATAGCATATACAGTAAGAAGAAAACTATAGTAAAAGTTTAGGTACAGCACTGTATCTTCTAACACTATTGTGTTTTCTTGCACAGCCCTTTGCTGTTGCCCTCAGACAGGAAGCAGAGTTCTTCCCCGTCTATTATCCAGGATTTTAAAATCATTGCCTAGGTGTGAGCTCCACCTGTTTCCTCTGGAAACCTTGCATTGGTTACTCTAGTAGAGATAAACCAATTTTGATTTTATTATCTGGAAAGCTGCAACAATGGGTTGTGAGGGAAACACAAGTATGTGTCTTTCCTTTATGAATTGTTATGCTATACTATGCATATCCAAGTGATACATAGTTCACTTGATACTCATGGAAATTTTTTCTCTTTACAGGAGGACCCTCCGAAGTGCGGAAATGTTTTCTGCAATGTCCGTAGCAGGAACCTCTGCGGACATGAGTGTTGTAGGAGACACGCAGCATGCGCTGTCTCCAAGGATGATCTCCAGTATTGGGACCCTCAGGTATGTACTGTATGCACTAACCTGATTACTGAGGCTTTTGATTCCCCTAGAACGGCGGAATCAAGGGATATAGCTAGGGAAAAGCTCCGTACTTGGGTAAGGGGCTTCAAGAAGAACACCTCTGGCCCTTATCTTCCTAGTGAGAAGATGAGGGTGTATCTTTTTCCCCAGGCATCAGCTGAAGCAGTGATTCCCCAGCCTCAAGAGGAGATCCCCCAAGACCTAGTCCAGGTGGACGAGGAAGTCGCAGATGCGATGCAAGACATCCAGTTGTGTGACAGGATGTCTGAAGTGGACGAAGGTTTGGAAGAAGACCTCCTGGCAGAAGGTCAGGATCAAGTTCAAACCCCGGATGTCGCAGAGGATGGGGTCGACGAGGTGTCGGCTACTCCGGTTCAGATGCCGGAGCCCATCCCCTCAACATCCGCTGGTCTCCCAGTAGAACTGGGACAGGCCCTCTCTTCGATTGTTGGAATGATCCAACAAATGCAGAAGGAGAATCAGGAGAAGGCGGCTGCAATGGAACTGCGTATGCAGTCCCTAGCAGAATCACATGGGCCCCGGAAAAGGCTCAATGTGAAAGACCTTCCCATATGCTCAGATGCTAACCCATGGAGGTATGCTGAGCACATGCCAATGACGACTGGTAAGATCGTCATTTCGGATAAGCTGGGTTCAGTTCTCCTAGAGGAGGTAGAATTCTGGCCCAGCAAGGCATCATATCCGGACTGCTATGTCCGGCTGAGAAAAGAACCAGCTTCAAGGGAGGAGACAGAGCCGAAAGAGGTCATTATTATGGACCACGCTAAGGCTCAAGCCCTACTTTCATCCTCGATGAAAGAGAGGGGCTTCTCGAATTCGAAGGTAGCAGCATTGAGCAAGAAGCTCCCTTCTTTTGTGTCCTCTTCTGATAGAGCCTTCCCCTTTTTACAAAAAGGGTTTGCGGCTGTCCTAAAGGCAATCGAGGCCGGCAAGCCTTGCCCCTCCCTGGAGGAGTGTAAACCCTTGTCGCTGGCTCTGCCTATGGACCACAAGGACTGGAAGGATGTCCATCTGACATTCTCAGTGGGAAAGTTGGAGGCTGATATTGCCGGACGGCAATTCGGCGAGGACCTCCCCAAGTTGTCCGAATTTCTTTTACGAAGAGAGTTCGAGACAAAAGAAAGACTGGCTGCCTCAATGTCTCATCAGACTACTCTTGAGACGATGGCAAGTGACCCTAAGGTCCATGAAATGTTCATGGTAGTGGCTAAGTCTCACCTAGCCACAGTGACGAAGGACCTTTATGGCTTCGTCAAGGCAAGGAGAGCTTGCAGGGAGTTCGTGTTCACCGGGGCTTCGGTGAGACACGAGCCAAGGAAGTTAATATCCTCCAACATTTGGGGAAAAGACCTTTTCCCTACCGATGTGGTCAAAGAGGTTGTTGATAAGGCCGCCGTGGAGAATAGAAACCTTCTCCAGAAGTGGGGCCTGGCTATCAAAAGAAAATCTTCCCCGGATGAGGGTCCTCAACCAAAGAGGAAGAATATGAGGACTAGGCTACCGTCTCGGCCAGCCAAGCCTTATAGACAGCAACAGCAACTGCAATTGCCTTTGCCTCCAGTGCCCCAGATGGTGGCACAAACCCCGACTACTTTTCAGTGGGTACCCCAGGCTGTGCCAGGTCAGTCAACCACATTCACCCCAACGTTCGAAGGACAGTCTTCTTCCTTTCGTGCAAAACCTAGAGGAGCAGCCAGAGGCTCGTCTAGGCGCCCCTCAAGGGGAAGGGGATTCAGAGGTGGTCGTGGTCAGGGAGGCAAGACCTCAGGACGGCAGTCCAAGTGAAACGATACCGGTAGGAGGGAGACTAATGAAATTTTTGGGATCGCTGGACCTTCGATCCCTGGGCCCAAAGCCTACTCAAGAATGGACTGGGTTGGAGCTGGTACAGCACTCCACCCCCATGCCTTCGGTTTTTCCAACACGCCACCCCCATTTTGGAGGAGTACGTTCAAGAACTGTTGGAGAAAAATGTGATCCGAAAGGTGAAGTCCATCAAATTCCAAGGGAGGCTGTTTTGTGTTCCCAAGAAAGACTCGGAAAAGCTCAGAGTCATTCTGGACTTGTCACCACTCAACAAGTTCATAGTGAATTGCAAATTCAAGATGCTAACACTGCAACACATAAGGACCTTACTGCCCAAGAGGGCATACTCAGTCTCTATAGACTTGTCAGACGCCTATTGGCACATCCCAATCAGCCGTCGACTCTCCCCCTACCTAGGGTTCAGGCTACAACGGAAACTGTACGCCTTCAGAGCCATGCCATTCGGGCTAAACATAGCCCCAAGGATTTTCACGAAGCTTGCGAGCGCAGCTCTCAAACAATTACGCCTAAAGGGAATTCAGGTAGTAGCCTACCTGGACGACTGGCTGGTGTGGGCAGCATCCGAGACCGAATGCTTGCAAGCTTCCAGTCAGGTGATCCAGTTCCTAGAGTACCTAGGCTTCAAGATCAACAAGAAAAAGTCTCGACTTTCTCCATCCCAAAAGTTCCAGTGGCTGGGAATCCACTGGGACCTTTTGTCACACAGTTTCTCCATCCCAATGAAGAAAAGGAAGGAGATAGCGGGCTCTGTCAAGAGACTTCTAGATTCCAAAAGGATATCAAGACGCGAACAGGAGAGGGTACTAGGCTCTCTCCAGTTTGCTTCAGTGACAGACCCAGTGCTAAGAGCACAGCTAAAGGATGCAACCGGAGTTTGGAGAAGGTATGCATCAAACGCGCGAAGAGACCTGAGAAGACCAGTGCCGCCTCGGCTACGTACTCTTCTCAGACCTTGGTCCCAAGCCAGACATCTAAAGAAGTCGGTTCTTCTTCAGCCACCTCCCCCATCGATGACGATTCACTCAGACGCCTCAAAGGAGGGATGGGGAGGTCACTCTCATCGGAAAAAAGTCCAGGGGACTTGGTCCAAGCTATTCAGGACCCTTCATATAAACTTTCTAGAAGCTATGGCAGTGCTCCTTACCTTAAAGAAAGTCTCCCCGCGTCACTCGATCCACATAAGATTGGTGACAGACAGCGAGGTGGTTGTGAGATGCTTGAATCGACAAGGGTCGAGGTCACCACCTCTCAACCAAGTGATGTTAGCCATTTTCCAATTGGCAGAAAAGAAGAAGTGGTACCTGTCGGCAGTTCACCTTCAAGGAGTCCGCAATGTGACAGCGGACGCTCTATCCAGGTTCACACCGATAGAGTCGGAATGGTCCTTAGACGCAGGATCATTTTCCTTCATTCTGAATCAAGTCCCAGAACTGCAAGTAGACCTCTTTGCGACGAAAGACAACAAGAAGTTGCCCCTGTACGTGTCCCCGTACGAGGACCCCTTAGCGGAAGCAGTGGACGCAATGTCCCTCGACTGGAACAGGTGGTCCAGGATTTATCTGTTCCCTCCTCACAACCTTCTGTTGAGGGTCCTCAACAAACTGAGATCCTTCAAGGGGGTAGCGGCAATAGTGGCCCACAAGTGGGCGAACAGTATGTGGTTCCCCTTGGCGTTGGAACTACAGATGAAGTTCGTGCCGCTACCACATCCAGTTCTGACCCAGCGAGTCCAGAAGTCGACTGTCTGCGCTTCATTACAGAAAACCCAGACCCTGCAGCTCATGATTTTCTCGCCCTAGCGGTGAGAAAGCGTTTCGGGATTTCGAGAGCCAGCATAGACTTCCTAGAGGAATACAAGTGCAAATCGACTAGAAGGCAATATGAGTCATCTTGGAGAAAGTGGGTGGCCTTTGTAAAGGCAAAGAATCCGCAGGAGATCTCAACAGACTTCTGCTTATCTTTCTTCATCCACCTCCATGGCCAAGGATTGGCAGCTAACACGATTTCAGTGTGTAAATCGGCTTTGATGAGACCCATTTTATTTGCCTTCCAGATCGACCTAGGTAACGAGATCTTTAATAAAGTTCCGAAAGCCTGCGCTAGGCTCAGACCTTCAGCACCTCCAAAGCCCATTTCATGGTCTTTAGACAAACTTCTTCATTTCGCCTCCCTGTTGAGCAATGAAGAATGTGCGTTAAAGGATTTAACGCAAAAAGTTATTTTCCTATTTGCACTCGCGTCCGGGGCCAGGGTTAGTGAGATCGTAGCCCTCTCGAGAGAGGCAGGTCGTGTTCAGTTCCTGGATGGGGGGGAGCTGAACCTGTTTCCGGATCCTACGTTTCTCGCCAAGAATGAGTTACCCACCAACAGGTGGGGTCCCTGGAGAATCTGCCCTCTGAAAGAAGATGCATCTCTATGTCCAGTAGAATGCCTAAAGGTCTATCTTCGTAGAACTTCAGACTTCAAGGGTAGTCAACTATTCAGGGGAGAAACATCAGGCTCAAATTTATCTCTGAATCAACTCAGAGCGAAAATGACATATTTTATTCGCAGAGCGGATCCTGACAGTACACCCGCAGGTCACGATC
>NC_090731.1:25956010-25961010 GCF_036898095.1 Palaemon carinicauda | reverse complement strand
ACATATATCATCATCATCATCATTATCGCCTCCCTCCTCCTACGCCTATTGATGCAAAAGGCCTCTGTTAGATTTCACCAGTGGTTTTTATCTTCAGCTATTAATTCAATACTTCTCCATTCATTATCTCGTCCTTCACGCTTCGACTCCATTTAATATATATATATATATATATATATATATATATATATATATATATATATATATATATATATATATATATATATATATATATATAGTATATATATATATATATATATATATATATATATATATATATATATATATATATATATATATATGTATATGTATATGTATATGTATATGTATATGTATATGTATATGTATATGTATATGTATATGTATATGTATATATATATATATATATATATATATATATATATATATATATATATATATATATATATATACATATATATATATATATATATATATATATATATATATATATATATATATATATATATATATATATATATATATATATATATATATTATTACTATCCAAGCTACAACCCTAGTTGGAAAAGCAAGATGCTATAAGCCCAGGGGCTCCAACAGGGAAAAATAGCCCAGTGAGGAAAGGAAATAAGGAAATAAATAAATGAAGAGAACAAATTAACAATAAATCATTCTAAAATAAGAAACAACGTCAAAACAGACATGTCATATAATAAACTATCAACAACATCAAAAACAAATATGTCATAAATAAACTATAAAAAGACTATGTCCGCCTGGTCAACAAAAAAGCATTTGCTCCAACTTTGAACTTTTGAAGTTCTATTGATTCAACCACCCGATTAGGAAGATCATTCCACAACTTGGTCACAGCTGGAATAAAACTTCTAGCGTACTGCGCAGTATTGAGCCTCGTGATGGAGAAGACCTGGCTATTAGAATTAACTGCGTGCCTAGTATTACGAACAGGATAGAATTGTCCAGGGAGATCTGAATGTAAAGGATAGTCAGAGTTGTGAAAAATCTTATGCAACATGCATAATGAACTAATTGAACGATGGTGCCAGAGACTAATATCTAGATCAGGAATAAGAAATTTAATAGACCGTAAGTTTCTGTCCAACAAATTAAGATGAGAATCAGCAGCTGAACACCAGACAGGAGAACAATACTCAAAACAAGGTAGAATGAAAGAATTAAAACACTTCTTCAGAATAGATTGATCACCGAAAATCTTGAAAGACTTTCTCAATAAGCCTATTTTTTTGTGAAATTGAAGAAGACACAGACCTTATATGTTTCTCAAAAGTAAATTTACTGTCGAGAATCACACCTAAAATTTTGAAAGAGTCATACATATTTAAAGAAACATTATCAATACTGAGATCCGGATGTTGAGGAACCACCGTCCTTGACCTACTTACAATCATACTTTGAGTTTTGTTAGGATTCAACTTCATACCCCATAATTTGCACCATGCACTAATTCTAGCTAAATCTCTATTAAGGGATTCACCAACCCTAGATCTACATTGAGGGGATGGAATTGATGCAAAGAGAGTAGCATCATCTGCATATACAACAAGCTTGTTTTCTAGGCCAAACCACATGTCATGTGTATATAGTATAAAAAGTAATGGGCCAAGAACACTACCCTGTGGAACACCGGATATCACATTCCTATAATCACTATGGTGCCCATCAACAATAACTCTTTGAGATCTATTACTTAAAAAATCAATAATAATGCTAAGAAACGACCCACCCACTCCCAACTGTTTCAGTTTGAAAACAAGGGCCTCATGATTAACACGGTCAAAGGCAGCACTAAAATCAAGGCCAATCATACGAACTTCCCGACCACAATCAAGGGATTTCTGTACAGCATTGGAGATTGTAAGAAGGGCATCACATGCTCCAAGGCCTTTACGAAAACCAAATTGCAAACTAGGGAGTAGATGATTACCTTCAGCAAACCTATTAAGACGTTTTGCCAGAAGACGTTCAAAAACTTTAGATCATATGGGAGTTATGGAAATTGGGCGGTAATCAGTGGGACTTGAGCTACCACAAACACATTTACATAGAGGAGTAACATTACCAATTCTCCAACTAGTGCTAAAAGCTCCTCTTCTTGCTAACTTGCGCAAAATAACAGATAACTTTGGAGCTAATAAATCTGCTGTCTTTATAAAAAACAAAGGAAAAATACCATTTGGGTCTACACCTCCATAAGCATCAAGGTCCACCAACAGAGCTTTAATCTCACGAGATCGAAAAGCTAAACTAGTTAGTTTAGCCTCAGGAAAACAGGAATGAGGAAGTTCAAGTTTTTCATTACTTTGTTTACTGTCAAAAACATTCAGCCAAAAGGGTTGCCTTTTCCTTTGGACAGTGAGTGACTGAGCCATCTGGTTCAAGTAAAGGAGGAACTTTTGCATCTACACCAAAGAGTGCAGATTTAAGGGTAGACCAACATTTATGTTCCTGAGTTGTACCAGAAAGTGTTTCTTTTATGGTTAAATTGTACTCCTTTTCAGTTGAGGCATAAACTCTCTGAGCAAAAGCTCGAAGCTGAGTATAGTTGTTCCAGGTCAAATCTGATCTGTTACCCTTCCAAAGTTGATAGGCCTACTGCTTCTCCAAAAAAAGCACGTCTACAATCATCATTGAACCACGGTTTGTCCTTCACTCGGTACCTTAGCACACGAGAAGGGATACGCCTATCAATTATGTTGACTAGATTCTCATTCAAAGGGACAACAGGATCTACACTATTATATAATTGTGACCAATTCAAGCACAAAAGATCATGTAAAATCCCATTCCAGTCTGCTTGGGATTTCATATAAATTTTACAAGAATATGATATATCAGGGACAGGCTGCTCAGTCTTCACTAATAATGAAATCAAGGCATGATCAGATGTCCCGACTGGAGAACCAACCTTACCAGTTATAACGCCAGGGGAGTCAGTGTATACGAGGTCCAAGCAATTACCAGACCTGTGAGTAGCTTCATTTATGATTTGCTCACAGCCTGATTCAGAGGCAAAGTCTAAAGCTCTTAAGCCATGGCGATCGGTAGGAGAGATAAAACTTAACCACTCCCTATGGTGAGCATTAAAATCACCAACAAAGACAAAAGAAGCCTTTCTATCATCTTCTTATATCTTAGCCATAATGGTAAGAAGACAATCGAAGATAGAATCATCCATGTCTGGATTCCGGTAGATCGAACATAAATAAAAGTTGTTATGCCTGCCACAAACTTTTATTACCTGAATCTCATGACATCCACATTGATAGCAGGACTTATGAGAAGCAGGGTACTCGGTCCTAATATACACCGCCATTCCCCTGGCCCTAGGGATGGCATCACGTTTCAACATTATTGGCTTCTTAAAACCAGTTATAAGGAGCTCAGATGAGTGCCTCATATTAGAAACCAAAGTTTCTGAGCACAAAAGAATATCATACTGTCTGGACGCAACTGTAAGGTCTTGGATATTTGCATGAAGACCACGAATATTGCAATACAGAAGACGACATTGACGAAATCTAGGACGTACTGGTCCCGGATTTCGCTCAATGTCTCCAGACAGCATAA
This sequence comes from Palaemon carinicauda, assembly GCF_036898095.1. Classification (NCBI taxonomy): domain Eukaryota; kingdom Metazoa; phylum Arthropoda; class Malacostraca; order Decapoda; family Palaemonidae; genus Palaemon; species Palaemon carinicauda. Next base: position 25,957,419 of record NC_090731.1, on the reverse strand, counting down.
GAATTAATAAAAATAAAAAAGAGACATCATACTTAAAAACTAGATTAACAAGAATTATAACAAAAACAATACGTACAGAATTATAAACAAAGTGATTGATGATACCCATAGACTATAGTAAAAAGTCGGAAAAATTGGTCAACATGGAGGAGCCGATACACCATGCAAGGCTAAATACCCTCCAGGATAGCCACTTCAACTGAAGGGAGGACAGTAAGGATGGTTTTGAGAAGAAAAAGAATCAGAAAAAGGAAAAGACAACCTCTTGATAAACCACCAGGCATCCATGGCCCTTCTATTAAGCCTGCCCAATACACCATTTCAAAAAAACAAGAGGAAGAAAAAAAAAATAAGATAGAATAGTGTGCCTGAGTGTACCCTCAAGCAAGAGAACTCCAACCCAAGACAGTGGAAGACCATGGTACAGAGGCTATGGCACTACCCAAGACTAGAGAACAGTGGTTTAATATTGGAGTGTCCTTCTCCTAGAAGAGCTGCTTACCACAGCTAAAGAGTCTCTTCTACCCTTACCAAGAGGAAAGTACACTGAACAAATTGCAGTACAGTAATTAACCCCTTGGGTGAAGAAGTGTCAAGTATCTCATTGTTGTCAGGTGTATGAGGAAAGACGAGAATATGTAAAGAATAGGCCAAACTATTCTGTGTAAGTGTAGGCAAAGAAAAAATAAGCCGTGACCAAAGAGAGGGATCTAATGCATTACTGTCTGGCCAGTCAAAGGATCCAATACCTCTCTAGTGGTAGTATCTCAACGGGCGGCTGGTGCCCTGGCCAACCTACTACCTACTACCTGATGCATTTATGTATGTATGTATATATGTATGTATGTATGTATGTATTTATATGTATGTGTATATATATATATATATATATATATATATGCGCGTGTGTGTGTGTATGTATGTACATAGATTGTTTACCTAAGTAAATCCCAATAACATACTTTTAGAGAAAACGACAGTGGTTATATAGCAACATTTAATGCTCAAGAATTCATAAGAAAGACAGTTAGTATCACCAAAAAAATATATAATCCGCTCTCAAAGAGCCACAAGAAAAAGTAAAATTCTCAAATTTTTGTTGGTGTGTTTATTGAAAGAAATAATAAATTCAAAAGAAGAAATAAAAAAAACCACAAAATGAAACATAAGTCAACATGATAAAAGCTCTAAAAGAAGAGGGCTGATTGGATATGAATCTTTGCACCAAAGCAAATAAACAATAGGAAATAGTAGATAACAATTGGACAGTGAATTGGACCAGTGTTGACTTAGAACTGCCCTTCGGTGGCAAATCAACTAAGCCGACGGCATCAATTTGGCCTCCGCGCGGGGGAGCCACCAGCCCGCGTTCCTGTGTTTTGATCTGAGCTGTCTACTATCTATTTATG
>NC_090731.1:25933510-25936010 GCF_036898095.1 Palaemon carinicauda | reverse complement strand
ATGGGTGTGAGTATTCAAGACTTTAACTACGTTCCCAAATCTTGTGTGTATTCTCGCTTTACACCTGCCAAGCTGATCACATTTCCAGAACATCAAATTGCTGTCCGTTTTGCGGAATTTGTCGAAAATGAACAAATAGCCATCATGAGAAAATCTCGCTTTGCCTCTCTGACTTAAAATTGTCTCCATTGTAATGGGTTTACTGAAAGAATGTAAAACTGAAAGTGATATATCGAAAGGTTAATAATTACTAACGTTTTTGTTGAAAAAAATCTGATTTCATACTTGGTTACTTTTGTTTGTAATTAGTAATTGAGTAATTGTCGTCATGCGTTCAAAGGGTAAAAATTACTAACGTTTTTGTTGACAAACTTTGATTTCATTGTTCGGTATTTTTGTTTACAAATAGTAGGATTGGTAATTGAGTAACTGTTGTTTCGTTTTTATTTACACAGCCTTGCAGTGTGTGTGTGTGTGTGTGTGTGTGTGTGTGTGTGTGTGTGTGTGTTGGACCGGTGATGAGTTGGGCCGGGTATAAGTTGGGCTGGAGATGAGCTGGGCCGGGGATAACTTGGGCCGTAGATGAGCTGACTGGCGATGAGATGGCGGCGATTTGTCCCATTTCGCATATATATATATATATATATATATATATATATATATATATATATATATATATATATATATATATATATACATATATATATATATATATATATATATATATATATATATATATACATACAGTATATATATACACATATATATATATATATATACATATATATATATATATATATATATATATATATATATATATATATATATATATATATATATATATATATATATATATATATATATATATACATATATATATGTATATATATATACATATATATATGTATATATATATATATATATATATATATATATATATATATATATATATATATATATATATATATATATATATATATATATATATATATGATATTAGTTATGCAAAATACTATTAGGATAGATCATACCACGAACACTATTCTCTTTAAATTAGCTAAAGCTAAATTCTCTCCAAGTTTCCGCACCTACATATTTATTTACATATTTTCTTTTATCAAGCTGCGCATCGGATCATCCAAACAAGGGTCCGTCTTTTTTTCACTTTACCCACTTTGCTCCAGATTTTCTCAATCATCATATGTTCTAAGAGCATGTTCCGTTTCGATAAATTTGCAAAACTCATAATACTAAGGTGATCTGAGGTTGATACAATCGTGAGCCTCGCTTTGTTTATATAAAGTATGCATGGATTAAGTAAAAGTATGGATTATTTTTAGATATTGGTGAGCGTGTATTAATTAGGTATGAAGTATTAGCCCTGATAGCACCGTATGATAAGGATCATTATATTATGGCGTCTGGTATTAAACTTCAATGGTCAGTAATCAAGGATTTTAGCATAAGCGGACCAGAATGCAGGTGAAGTCGGGCTAGGGATGGAGGTCTCTCAAAGTTTTATTTACACAAAAAAACAATATATAAATGATGATAATGATTATTTTATTCATTGATAAACAAACAAAAGTTTTACATATGTTTTTTTCTATATACTGTATCATATTTTTTTGTAACAAAAGCAAGATTTTTGTATTTCTTGAAAAACAAATGTTTCACTCATTCACGAATATTCAAATATCCCATTTTTTAGAGATTTCCAAATTAATTTAATTGTAAAACAATAATAATTTCTTTATTTTTCATTCAAAATGATATTTTCTGTTTCTATCACGATCGAATATTCACCATTCACTTAAAACGTAACGTTAAATGGGTTTTATTTTCCTTAATTTATATACTTTTAACATGAAAGCAACTATAATTATTTTTGGCGTTTATTAAAAGATATAAAATTGCGAGCAAACCTTATGGGTACATCCTGACCTTAGACCACGAAACTTCGAATTCATATACACTAAAGGATATATATATATTTTTTTTTTCAAAGCTCATACACATCGTAATTAAACAAAATATTTTAACAAAAAGGTAGCCCCAAGGCTGTTATTTTTGAAGATAGAACAAGTGGAACTTGAAAATTATTTGTTAAACTCCGTATCCAAATCAATACAAATTATCGTAAGTTCCTCCATGAAATTTGTCAGAAACCTTTTTATGGTATCTAAATAAATAATTTTAGTTAAAACTAATCACAACCTAATAAGTTACATCCTCGTTTAGTGGTCTATTGGATACGTCCCTGAGTGATGATTGTCAGATTGGTGTTCGAGTCCCGCTTAAACTTGTTAGCATTTTAGTATCTGCAACCTCACAATTCCTTTGTGCTAAGAATGGGGTATTTGGGAGAGCCTATAGGTCTACCTGCTAAGTCATCAGAACCCATTGCCTCGTCCTCCCTGTTCATAGCTTGGGTGTAGAGGGGTCTGGGCACTGACCATATCCATATATGGTCAATCTCTAGGGCATTGTCATGATTGCT
>NC_090731.1:25928510-25931010 GCF_036898095.1 Palaemon carinicauda | reverse complement strand
TTTGCATAAATTGATGAAAACTCATTAATTTCCTGAAAGCTCCTTATCAATACAAATTCGGAACTCACTGAACAAGTGTAGAAAAAGCTAAATTCGCTTCATAAAAAAATCGAAGAGAAATAATTCCCTGTTTTTTCATTTACCATAGATTCATAAAAGCATAAATAAATTTCCTTAAAACTCATTATCAATATACATTAGGAACTCGCTAAACAAGAGTATCAAGAAGCTAAATTATCTTCATATAGAAACTAAAGAGAAATAATGCCATGCTATTACTGTTATAAATACTATAGTCTTTTATCATTTTTCATAGATTGATGAAAACAAATTAATTACCTGAGCTCATTATCATTACAAATTTGGAACTGGCTGAACAAGAGTAGCAAGAAGCTAAATTCTCTTCATAGGGAAACTGAAGAGAATTAACGTCATGCTATTACTGTTACAAATACTACTGTCTTTTATCATTTTTCATAGATAGATTCAAGAAAATTAATTACCTGAACTCATTATCAATACAAATTAGGAACTTGCTGAACAAGAGTAGCAAGAAGCTAAGTTCTCTTCTTAAAAAAGACGAAGAAAATAAATGCCCTGATATTATTGTTATCAATGCCATTATCTGTTTTTATCATTTCGCATAGATTTTAGAAAAAAGAAATTATTTCCCTATTATCAAGACAGATTAGGAACTCACTAAACAAGAGTAGCAAGAAGCTAAGTTCTCTTCATAGAGAGAAAAAAAGCGAAGTGTAACACCCGAACAAAATAGAGGTTCTCAGCAATTTGGTTACGCTTATTGTGACGTCAGGAAGAGATTGAGTCCCTCTTTTGTAACGCTTAGTGACGGTATCCGTGGTAGCAGCCGTGTCTAATAGGAAATATTACTGCCTATTAGCCTCCATTGGGACGCCTATTTTTCCTGGTTAAATCCCAAACAACGAGGTTGACAGTTGACTGGTCCTTGGCCTTTTCGTTTTTTTTGGTTACTAACTTCGGCTAGTTATACTGTATAATTCATTGCCCTATTTTCGTCATATATTGTTCTATGTATTAAAATAATTAAGAGAATAAAAAAAAAACTTATGATTATATGTTGATTCAAGTTATTCATTTTTAAAGCATACAATATATATATATATATATATATATATATATATATATATATATATATATATATATATATATATATATATATATATATATATATTGTATATATAATATATATATATATATATATATATATATATATATATATATATATATATATATATATATATATATATATATATATATATATATATATATATATATAGTGTATGTGTACATATATATACAAGACCTATCCGTATGTGTGTATGTAATTGTATATATATGGATTTGCTTTTAACGTTAATTGTGGTTAGCTCCAGAAAATAAGCAACAAACCTTCCACAACAATGTTTGCCAATTTTGTAGGTTAACTTCCAAATTACAAAAACCAAAACCTCCAAATCCTCATTATGAGTCATGAGTCAATACTAAAAGCTCATTATTAAAAACTTGATAGTATCTACACGTAATATAAATTCAACTTCTCTTACAATCTTATGACTCATGGATGTTACAAACCTTCGGTTCCAACTATTTGTCATCCTCTAATCGGCTATTTTGTCAAGTACCAGTCCTCCTTCGTCCACTAGAGTCTGTGATTCTTGATCACTCGGCTATTTCACCAGCCTAGTTCAAACTTGCAACGAATGTTCTTATGTTAAAGTGGTTGACGTGTCTCTTCTTTACAGTTTATTTATGAAAGATCTTTTTTGATGTTATTGTTCATAGAATATTTTATTTGAATTGTTAATTACTTCTTGCAGTTTACTTATTTCCGTTTTTCCTTTCCTCACTGGGCTATTTTTTTCCTGTGTGAGTCCTTGGCCTTATAGCATCCTGCTTTTCCAACTAGGGTTGTAGCTTAGCTAATGTTGATGATAATAATAATAATAATAATAATAATAATAATAATAATAATAATAATAATAATAATAATAATAATAATAAAGTGGAAAATGGATTAAAACCGTCGAATCCATATTTTCTTACCAAGTTAGTGTAATTCCGTACATCAATATATTATTCAAATATTACCTCATCAAACTGCTAGTAGTCGGCAGTATTATTGATTGTTCCCAGCAAAAGTTCTTAGCAAAGAGAAAAAGACTATATTGATTCAAGTCCCTTTAAAAACTAGTCTGGCGCCAAAGAAAAAGGTTTTGCATGCACATATATGAACGTACATACAGAATCAAAAGGTGTCTGTCTTTTTACAATACTCCTCCACATGAATTCTTCGCTAGTCACTGTGGGGGTAGAGAAGAGCAATAAGTGAATCTTAAATGTTCTAGTACTTAGCAAAACTGCGTCGAGGAATATGCTCTATGTAAACGTCCGTAAGTAGTACGTATATCGTATTTTGGTATATCACATATACAAATGTGGACAACCACACTAAATAGAC
>NC_090731.1:25908510-25916010 GCF_036898095.1 Palaemon carinicauda | reverse complement strand
TTAAGTCAACTGACTACAAATGTGTAAAATGGAGAGTCACAGGACTCAATATATTTGCATTTGTATAAAAACTAGTATTCTAACAGTCAACTGACTGCAAAAACATAAAATGGAGAGTCACAGGACTCAATAGATTTGCATTTGCACAAAAACTAGCATTCTAACAGTCAACTAACTGCAAAAGTATAAAATGAAGAATTACAGGAAACAAAAATATTAAAAATCTCACACTTGCATTTGGACAAACACTGGCATTCTAACAGTCGACTGACTTCAAAAGCATAAAATGGAGAATTACTGGACTCATTAGATTTGCATTTTACTAACAGTAGAATTCTAACAGTTAACTCACTGCAAAAGCATAAAATGGAGTGCACAGGACTCAATAGATTTGCATTTGTACAAAAAGCTAGCATTCTAACCGTCAACTGACTGCAAAAGCATATAATGGACAATCACTGGACTCAATAGATTTTCATTTTTACTAACAGTAGCATTCTAACAGTCAAATGACTGCAAAAGCATAAAATGGAGAGTCACAGGACTCAATATATTTGCATTTGTATAAAAACTAGCATTGTAACAGTCAACTGACTGCAAAAGCATAAAATGAAGAGTCAGACTCGATAGATTTGCATTTGTACAAAAACTAGCATTCTAACAGTCAACTAACTGCAAAAGTATAAATGAAGAATTACAGGAAACAAATATCTTAAAAATCTCACACTTGCATTGGGACAAACACTGGCATTCTAACAGTCAACTGACTTCAAAAGCATAAAATGGAGAATCACTAGACTAATTAGATTAGCATTTTTACTAACAGTAGCATTCTAACAGTCAACTAACTGCAAAAGCATAAAATGGAGTGCCACAGGACTCAATTGATTTGCATTTGTACAAAAACAAGCATTCTAACAGTCAACTGACAGCAAAAGCATAAAATGGAGAATCACTAGACTAGTTAGATTTGCATTTTTACTAACAGTAGCATTTTAACAGTCAACTAACTGCAAATGCATAAAATGGAGAGTCACAGGACTCAATAGATTTGCATTTGTACAAAAACTAGCATTCTAACAGTCAACTGACTTCAAAAGCATAAAATGGAGAATCACTGGACTCAATAGATTTGCATTTTTTACTAACAGTAGCATTCTAACAGTCAATTAACTGCAAAAGCATAAAATGGAGAATCACAGGAAACAAATTATATTAACAATCTCGCACTTGCATTCGTACAAACACTAGCATTCTAACAAACAACTGACTATAAATGCATAAATGGAGGATCAATGAAACCAAATTATTAATAACCCCACACCCTATATCTAATATTATTAATTTTAAGACACTCTCTCCTACATAGCTGGACTAATAACATTCAATATTGATATGAATTTATTAGTCTACCGCATGTGAGAAAAAAATGAATCAAGGGTACTTTTATACAATTTGATTAAAGTAACGTTTTTTTCTTAAATTTCACGAAACGTTTGTAAATATTCGTAAAAACACACACAAAAACTCGGTAAATATTACATCTTCCTATTAGTTTACCTCATTATAATTATTGACTAGATCAACAGAGGGCATCAAGTATGTGTGTTCTTTCTTTTCCACATAAAGTGAAGCAAAATACTTCGCCACTAAAGCTTTATAATTGTTCATAATTGACCAATTGATTCACGCTTATAGGATACCCTAAATGAGAATACTAATCTTATGAAAAAATTATAGATATTCAAAGGTATCCAAAGTTTTTTGAGACAGCTTTTCCTCATTAGAATGGAGGTATTACTTAATTAGGATATGAAGTCCAATGAAGTTAATAGGAAATACTGTCTTCTTTCAACTTTGAAAACTTAAGCAGAATTATGGAAAGACCAATCCTATCATATATGACGCATCTTCATATTTTTAATGGGATATTGTACAATATTCACTGTTCCTAAACAGAAACAAAATGTAGATTAAATTTACAAACTATTTTTAAGCCGATGACTGATAATAATAGCAACAGATATGGTGCATGTAAATGAACAAGAAACTTGAATATCTCTAATTTTCATCATTAGTAGCTGCTAAAGATTTATTGGCTGATAAACGTAAGATTTATCACTAACACTCAGTCTATGGATATACTAGGGAAAATATAATCTTTTAATTATAATCTGATCCGAATAGACCAATTCTCACAGTGCAGTTACTAAATCAGAAACACACTAATCATATTTCGTAAATTATCATGAGGGAAAAAATTCGTTATTCTTTGCACAATTCGTTTCCTTTTTTTATCTTGCATAATGACACGGGCTCTATGTCAAAGGTTAACATACAATCCTTTTTTACAGGTGGAATTTCCTGAGAATTTTTCTTTAAATTTACATGGAAGTGTGGGAATAACTCCTTTCTTTTTTATCAAAAATATACGACATCTGGGAGTGACCTCTCAGAGATAAAATGTGACAGGTATAAAAAAACAGGATGAGATCTGGTGTCCTTTTTGTGTCTTTCTAATAATTTACGAGGTTCCTAGATAAGGAAGATAAAATATAAAAGACCTAAGGTAATCCTAATAATACTACGTGCCGCGAAAGGTATTCATCATTGCAAGTTTATCCCGACAGCATGCTTCAATCTATGTGAGTCATCGGATATCAAAGCCCGATGGAGTAGCAAGATATTTATGAATGTCGGGCACAAGGAGAGAGAGAGAGAGAGAGAGAGAGAGAGAGAGAGAGAGAGAGAGCTTGACCCGCGAATCGTGAAGAGTTTATTGTAAACGAAATGAAAGACTCTCAAAGTCAGTCGTGACTTCGTGTTGGCTGCGTCGGCGATGGCTCGGATGCTGGAGGTGTGGGAATGCGTCTCTTCGTGAGCCCTGAGATCACCAGAGGTCGTCAGGGGCGCGCAGCTGGGGAGGTGAGCCAAGAGGCGAGGGCCTCAAAGCGGTCGTTGGATGGATGGACTCTTAGGAAGGGGGTAGGAGGCTTTCCTTAGGTTAGTTGCTTGCAAGAGGGATGGAAGAACGTTGTGCATAGCAGGCCATGGGGCGCTGGTTAGTTGAGGATAACATAATTTGATCTTCTCTCGAGTTCCATACTTGACTTTAGACATAATTTGCATATGAAAAAGAAAATAACTTGGCATTAAAGTTAATGGACAGATGAACTTGGTTTGGTGTATGCTTGTGAAAAAAATAGCATACTTCTAAAATAGTGTGAAAAATGCAAATGCTGTTTCTCATATTCAAGATTCTGAGATTTTAATGTTCACTTATTTTCTTCATTATGCGAAGAAGTCAGGTACTTAACTCCCATGATCTAATTACTATCCTAATTGAATAATTCTACCTGTTTGAAAAAAAATCTAATCGTAATCGAAGGGTACGTTCTTATTAACATTATCTACATGATATCAATGGTATCTTTGTCTCTTACATTTAGAATGAAAACCATATTCTGAAATAAATTGTTTGATATACTTCAAGCAGTGACTCGGAATAAAATTGTACAGAATTTATTACTTTATCTACAGATATCCCTTTATATGGTCTACGTTAATACTGAAGATCATATTAAAGCAACGATTTAATATTTCCACGCAAATTCCAGAAAAAGGACAAGAAACTGAATTTAATCTCGACTTTTATCAAATGTGAAATTCCGTTTTGATGATTTTCTGACCATAAAAGCTAAATGTTAAAACTATCCATAATTTTCTTACATCTGTCCGGATTTTCATATCCTTTGTCATTCCCCTATATAATCTCGAGTCTAACGACCTGCTCATGGCATATAATATAAAGAAATAGAACTCTTGTAATACAAAAATTACCTATCGTCGACTGTTGTTGAAATACAAGAAAGAATCTTTAACGATGGTTGGTTATGTATGGCATTAGATGAGAAATGTATTAGCTCAGATATTATTAAACTCTCTAATTTATCCGAATTTACTATTTTACCATTCTTTAACTCTTACGGAGGGACCAGAGGAGCCATGGATCAAAAATTCCTTTTTTTTTTTTTTTACCTTTCAGATATTTGCTTATTTTTCTTTATGTATCGTCACTAAAAACTATTCAAACATTATTGCTCGCTATAAGATAGCAAATTATAAAGCTAGCGTTCATATCAAGCCTTTGTAGAAAATATTACAGATGTTAACAAAATTTTTTGTCTAATTATACCTAGGTCACTTGAATGATCAGATGTGTCAATGCCTTGACAAGTAAACGTTTTGGAGGTATGTTTGTTTTCATTTCTCAATGAGGTCAATTGAATGTTTGTGACAATTCCTTGCCAATACTATTTTTGAAGTATCTTTATATCTATCTCTATATAGGTATCTTGAATGTTTTTAAGATGTGACAAGCCCTTATCACATTCCTTTTTTAACACAATTGTTCCACATTGTTTTTCAGTTGCTTGAATATGTCAGATGTGGCAAAGCCTTAGTACGTTCTAGTTTTAATTCTTTTGAAATGGCCAGAATTGTGTAATTTCCTTGAAAAAAAAAGTGCATTATACATTCTCGCATGTATATTTGTAGAACCATGATTCAGTTGATTTAATTCTACTTAGATACAGAAAATTATATGTCATTAACATTTTGCATTTTACATGGTAGAGAATAATTGTCCTTCGATCAAAGTAAAACTTGAACCGAAAAATAAAACGAACAAGTTCATGGAAGCCTAACAAACAAACAGAACCTAACCCAGAACAAGTGAATATATTTTTAGACTTTTATGAAAGAGTTTTCGATCGAAGAAGTAAGTAGAATCTTGTCATTCAAGTAGCTACTCCAATGTCTTACACCGACACCACGCCCCTCTCTTATCTCCTCACTTCAAAATATCGGTGTTACTGATCACTGCTATTCCTAGCTGAGCATTTGGTCAATGATAAGCCTCTCTCTCTCTCTCTCTCTCTCTCTCTCTCTCTCTCCTCTCTCTCTCTCTTCATTATTTTTCCAAATTGATTTGCTTCACATCAAGAAAAAGCTGACTAACTACTAAATACGCACACACACACGCGCACACACACACACACACACACACACACACACTCAATACTTCAACCTTAAATCTTATTCGTACATCAATGCTGTTATTTTTCACCCAACGCACTTTAATGAACTCATCTCTATAGTCCATATTTACTTCCTATCTCTAAGGCTTGGTCTGTAGGTGATCAGGGGCACATAAACAAATCATATGGGCCACTCATCGACAACCCCTTAATCCTTTCAGCGAGATTCAGTCTGTCTAAATATGGCATTGCTCTGATATATCTCACCGGGGTGCTATAGGCCTATACCGAAGGAAAAAATTTCTTCTTACCTATTTTTCTGATGGCAAAACAAATATGACGCTGTTGTATTATAAAAAACTATGATGCCAGGCACACAATTTCTTTTTCTTACTTTTATGAGCAGATAAAATCCAAATGGAATAAACTTAAATATAGCTTTTATATAAGTTATAATCGCATGTTACTTATGCTTAGAAAAAAATAACAAAACCCAGAGGGTCACAAAACTATTACCACATACTTGGTGTCACTTGCAACACGATTCTAATCTCTTAAAAAACGACCCAAAAAAAGCTGCATTTCCAGAGGGCTCCCTAGCAGAAATCGTAATACCAACTCCGTCATTAACTAATTCTAGTTTAGATTTATGCCTGAGCCGAGAGGTTGACTGGTCAACGGAGATGGGAAAAAGAGGATTATGGGGTGGCTCATCTTGTCTGTCGACGTCTGGGCGTCGTAAATTACTCCAGAAGATGATCTCGTTCAAATCAGACACTCGGCCGAAGTACGAACTCCTTCGTCATATTTGGGTCTGCAATTGGCTACCGCTCTTTGAGTACAAGAGGGAAAGTACAACTAGACATGGTTCTCTGTAGGAGTGTAATAACGCAACGCTAGGTGTTTATAAAAAAGTTAGTTTGTAGTATATTTCTGGCATATTTCACGCACGCGTGAAAGCCATTAGAATATTTATTCCACTTTAATCATCTCCATTATTCGTATTCGTGTCATGTAGAGCAGGAAGATATCCACCTATAATAAGGATATATTATAATTATATACCACACACTTTTCATGAATATGATGTAAAGAATAAAGTAACGCCTTTCAATTACTACTATTTTTTTTTTTAAGCAAAACAGTATTGTTTTCATAATAAGAATCGCAATTACACAATTATGTATGTATGTATGTATGTATGTATGTATGTATGTATGTATGTATGTATTCGTGTGAGTGTGTCCAAATAATATGGTGGCATATTAAATAATAAAGAATGCTCTCATATATTAGTAAAGTGGGACAATTTCCTCATCGATATCCTATTGTCAATATAACCTTCTTATTCACTGCCTGGGATTTTCGGAGCTGATAATTTTTTCCCCCTTAATATTAACGTCATTTTTTTTTTTTTACCTATGTAACTTCAGATATACTCCTTTATATACCACAACATTCAAATACACTTTGATGAAATACTAACATATAAACGATTTTTACTTTTAAAATCAAACATAGAATATGAAAGGGTTTTTAAGATTTGTATAAATACAATATAAATCATCATAATTCTTGAACAATCTTACATTCTTTAATCATCAAATTGGTGTTAGACGAACGGACTCCTGTAGCAAGGGCTTGGCATGAACCAAAAAACCTTTCCTTTTCCTGCCTGCCTTTTCTTTTCTCAGACTGTTTCTACTACTATCTAATATCGCATGAGGGTCTGCCCCTCTCTTTTATTCTTCTCCTGTCCTTCTCCTTCTCCCTTTTTCCTTATTCTTTCCCATCCCGAGTGCCTGCTTCGGGCTATAAACTGGATTGTATCTAGGGGTACTTATCCTTTCCCCATATTCCCCACTTCCCTCTCCTTATCCTTATCCTTAATACAATATGGTTTGGATAGAATAAGTAGCCGAGTGACAAAATTGGGTATTATACAGAAAAAAATGCATGAATGACAACAAAACTTCAAAATGAAGATATTGAGAGTCATATAGTTTAATTTAGCAACTAATTCTATGTATTTCAACAGTTGTTATAGTCATTCTATGTACCTAATTTCTTTACATTAGTGTATGAACCTTAAATAAAAGTCTTTGAATTCAAAAGATCATAAAATTATTATTGAGGTTGCTGCTTGGATAATTAGGACGTCAAAATATCATTATATATTGCAAATGTATAAGGAAACTTTGATATTTTCTAAATTTCTTATATCTACGTCCCATCTATAAATTCTTAGTTTGGAACTATCCGAAAAAAATAAAGTAGTTTTAGGAGAGTGTATGACTACTATGTAACTAATTTTCTTTCCATTGAATCGCAGCTGTTTATATTTTATCTTTTATTAACCACTTTTCTTTTATAACATTGTATAATTTTTCAAATAGTTGTATTGTTGTGATTTTCCTCATTTTATATCGCGAACTATCGACATATGGTAATAAGTTATGTA
>NC_090731.1:25870944-25875944 GCF_036898095.1 Palaemon carinicauda | reverse complement strand
AGATCATCTTCTGGAGTAATTTACGACGCCAGACGTCGACAGACAAGATGAGCCACCCCATAATCCTCTTTTTCCCATCTCGTTGACCAGTCAACCTCTCGGCTCAGGCATAAATCTAAACTAGAATTAGTTAATGACGGAGTTGGTATTACGATTTCTGCTAGGGAGCCCTCTGGAAATGCAGCTTTTTTTAGGTCGTTTTTTTAAGAGATTAGAATCGTGTTGCAAGTGACACCAAGTATGTGGTAATAGTTTTGTGACCCTCTGGGTTTTGTTATTTTTTTCTAAGTCATAAGTAACATGCGATTATAACTTATATAAAAGCTATATTTGAGTTTTATTCCATTTGGATTTTATCTGCTCATAAAAAGTAAGAAAAAGAAATTTATGTGTCTGGCATCATAGTTTTTTTTTATAATACAACAGCGTAATATTTGTTTTGCCATCAGAAAAGTTAGTAAAAAAAACTATTTCCTTCGGTATAGGCCTATAGCACCCCGGTGAGATATATCAGAGCAATGCCATATTTAGACAGACTGAATCTCGCTGAAAGGATTAAGGTGTTGTCGATGAGTGGCCTATAGGATTTGTTTATGTGCCCCTGATCACCTACAGACTAAGCCTTAGAGATAAGAAGTAAATATGGACTATAGAGATGAGTTCATTAAAGTGCGTTGGGTGAAAAATAACAGCATTGATGTACGAATATGATTTAAGGTTGAAGTATTGAGTCTGTGGCGCGCGCGCGTGTGTGGTGTGTGTGTGGTGTGCGCGCGCGCGCGTGTGTGTGTGTGTGTGTGTGCGCGCGCGCGCGCGTGTGTGTGTGTATTTAGTAGTTAGTCAGCTTTTTTCTTGATGTGAAGCAAATAAATTTGAAAAGTAATGGAGAGAGAGAGAGAGAGAGAGAGAGAGAGAGAGAGAGAGAGAGAGAGAGAGAGAGAGAGAGAGAGAGAATTTTAAGCCTTACTCTAAATAGAAATTTGATAAAGGAATGAGAGAGAGAGAGAGAGAGAGAGAGAGAGAGATTTTAAGCCTTACTCTGTCTAAATAGAAATTTGATAAAGGAGAGAGAGAGAGAGAGAGAGAGAGAGAGAGAGGAGAGAGAGGAGAGAGAGAGAGAGAGAGAGAGAGAGAGAGAATTTTAAGCCTTACTCTGTCTAAATAGAAATTTGATAAAGGAATGAGAGAGAGAGAGAGAGAGAGAGAGAGAGAGAGAGAGAGAGAGAGAGAGAGAGAGAGAGAGGGGGTGGGGGGGGGGGGCTTTTATCATTGACCAAATGCTCAGCTAGGAATAGCAGTGATCAGTAACACCGGTATTTTGAAGTGAGGAGATAAGAGAGGGCGTGGTGTCGTGTAAGACATTGGAGTAGCTACTTGAATGACAAGATTCTACTTACTTCTTCGATCGAAACTCTTTCATAAAAGTCTAAAAATATATTCACTTGTTCTGGGTTAGGTTCTGTTTGTTTGTTAGGCTTCCATGAACTTGTTCGTTTTATTTTTCGGTTCAAGTTTTACTTTGATCGAAGGACAATTATTCTCTACCATGTAAAATGCAAAATGTTAATGACATATAATTTTCTGTATCTAAGTAGAATTAAATCAACTGAATCATGGTTCTACAAATATACATGCGAGAATGTATAATTCACTTTTTTTTTCAAGGAAATTATACAATTTTGGCCATTTCAAAAGAATTAAAACTAGAACGTACTAAGGCTTTGCCACATCTGACATATTCAAGCAACTGAAAAACAATGTGGAACAATTGTGTTTAAAAAAGGAATGTGATAAGGGCTTGTCACATCTTATACATTCAAGATACCTATATAGAGATAGATATAAAGATACCTCAAAAATAGTATTGGCAAGGAATTGTCACATAAACATTCAATTGACCTCATTAAGAAATGAAAAGAAACATACCTCCAAAACGTTTACTTGTCAAGGCATTGACACATCTGATCATTCAAGTGACCTAGGTATAATTAGACAAAAAATTTTGTTAACATTTGTAATATTTTCTACAAAGGATTGATATGAACGCTAGCTTTATAATTTGCTATCCTATAGAGAGCAATAATGTTTGAATAGTTTCTAGTGATGATACATAAAGAAAAATACAAATATCTGAATGGTAAAAAAAAAAAAAGAAGGAATTTTGTATCCATGGCTACTCTGTTCCCTTCGTAAGAGTTGAAAAATGGCATATAAATGCAAAATAGTAAATTTAGATAAATAAGAGTGTTTAATAATATCTGAGCTAATACATTTCTTAACTAATGCCATACATAAACTAACCATCGTTAAAGATTCTTTCTTGTATTTTAACAACAGTCGAAGATAGGTAATTTTTTATTACAAGAGTTCTATTTCTTTATATTATATGCCATGAGCAGGTCGTTAGACTCGAGATTGTATTGGGGAATGACAAAGGATATGAAAAACCGGTCAGATATAAGAAAATTATGGAGAGTTTCAATATCTAGCTTTTATGGTCAGAAAATCATCAAAATGGAATTTCGCATTTGATAAAAGGTGAGATTAAATTCAGTTTCTTGTCATTTCCTGGAATATGCGTGGAAATACTAAATCGTTGCTTTAATATGATCTTCAATATTAACGTAGACCGTATGAAGGAATATCTGTAGATAAAACAATAAGTTCTGTGCAATTTCATTCCGAGTCACTGCTTGAACTATATCAAACAATTTATTTCAGAATATGGTTTTCATCCTAAATATAAGAGACAAAGATACCATTGATATCATGGAGATAATGTTAATAAGAACGTACCCTTCGATAAAGATTAGATTTTTTTCAACCATGTAGAATCATTCAATAAAGATAGTAATTAGATCTTAAGAGTTAAATATCTGACCTCTTCGCATAATGAAGAAAATAAGTTAACATTAAAATCTCAGAGAATCTTGAATATGAGAAACACATTTGCATTTTTCACACTATTTTAGATATATGCTATTTTTTTCAGAAGCATACACCAAATGAATTTCGTCTGTCCATTAACTTTTATGCCAAGTTATTTTTTTTTTTTTCAAATGCAAATTATGTCTAAAGTCAAGTATGGAACTCGAGAGAAGACCAAATTATGCTATCCTTAACTAACCAGCGCCCCATGGCCTGCTATGCACAACGTTCTTCCATCCCTCTTGCAAGCAACTAACCTAAGGAAAGCCTCCTACCCCCCTTCCTAAGAGTCCATCCATCCAACGACCGCTTTGAGGCCCTCGCCTCTTGGCTCACCTGCCCCAGCTGCGCGCCCCTGACGACCTCTGGTGATCTCAGGGCTCACGAAGAGACGCATTCCCACACCTCCAGCATCCGAGCCATCGCCGACGCAGCCAACACGAAGTCACGACTGACTTTGAGAGTCTTTCATTTCGTTTACAATAAACTCTTCACGATTCGCGGGTCAAGCTCTCTCTCTCTCTCTCTCTCTCTCTCTCTCTCTCTCTCTCTCTCTCTCTCTCTCTCTCTCTCTCTCTCTCTCCTTGTGCCCGACATTCATAAATATCTTGCTACTCCATCGGGCTTTGATATCCGATGACTCACATAGATTGAAGCATGCTGTCGGGATAAACTTGCAATGATGAATACCTTTCACGGCACGTAGTATTATTAGGATTACCTTAGGTCTTTTATATTTTATCATCCTTATCTAGGAACCTCGTAAATTATTAGAAAGACACAAAAAGGACACCAGATCTCATCCTTGTTTTTTATGCCTGTCACATTTTATCTCTGAGAGGTCACTCCCAGATGTCTTATATTTTTGATAAAAAAGAAAGGAGTTATTCCCACACTTCCATGTAAATTTAAAGAAAAATTCTCAGGAAATTCCACCTGTAAAAAAGGATTGTATGTTAACCTTTGACATGGAGCCTGTGTCATTATGCAAGATAAAAAAAGGAAACGAAATGTGCAAAGAATAACGAATTTTTTCCCTCATGATAATTTACGAAATGTGATGAGAGTTTCTGATTTAGTTACTGTACTGTGAGAATTGGTCTATTCGGATCAGATTATGATTAAGAGATTATAATTTCCCTAGTATATCCATAGACTGAGTGTTAGTGATAAATCTTACGTTTATCAGCCAATAAATCTTTAGCAGCTACTAATGATGAAAATTAGAGATATTCAAGTTTCTTGTTCATTTACATGCACCATATCTGTTGCTATTATTATCAGTCATCGGCTTAAAAATAGTTTGTAAATTTAATCTACATTTTGTTTCTGTTTAGGAACAGTGAATATTGTACAAAATCCCATTAAAAATATGAAGATGCGTCATATTTGATAGGATTGGTCTTTCCATAATTCTGCTTAAGTTTTCAAAGTTGAAAGAAGACAGCATTTCCAATTAACTTCATTGGACTTCATATCCTAAATGAGTAATACCCTCCATTCTAATGAGGAAAAGCTGTCTCAAAAAACTTTGGATACCTTTGAATATTTGTAATTTTTCATAAGATTAGTATTCTCATTTAGGGTATCCTATAACCGTGAATCAATTGGTCAATTATGAAAAATTATAAAGCTTTAGTGGCGAAGTATTTTGCTTCACTTTATGTGGAAAAGAAAGAACACACATACTTGATGCCCTCTGTTGATCTAGTCAATATTTATAATGAGGTAAACTAATAGGAAGGTGTAATATTTACCGAGTTTTGTTTGTGTTTTTACGAATATTTACAAACGTTTCGTGAAATTTAAGAAAAAACGTTACTTTAATCAAATTGTATAAAAGTACCCTTGATTCATTTTTTTTTCACATGCGGTAGACTATATAATAAATTCATATCAATATTGAATATTATTAGTCCAACTATGTAGGAGAGAGTATCTTAAAATTAATAATATTAGATATAGGGTGTGGGGTTATTAATAATTTGGTTTCATTGATCCTTCATTTTATGCATTTACAGTCAGTTGTTTGTTAGAATGCTAGTGTTTGTACGAATGCAAGTGTGAGATTG
>NC_090731.1:25858444-25863444 GCF_036898095.1 Palaemon carinicauda | reverse complement strand
TGAGGTGATTTCTTTTTCATGTGCTTATTTTGAAAATGCACAAAAGAAAACTTTGTGAATATGGGGACAAAAATTAGATAGGAAACAGTATTCACTATGAATACGAAGGGTATACCTCGCACTAAAGGATAAATTAGAGTATCACCTAAAAAATTTAAAAGGAAGGCATTATAATCAAGGCATATATATATATATATATATATATATATATATATATATATATATATATATACATATATATATGCATATATATATATATATATATATATATATATATATATATATGCATATATATATGCATATATATATATATGCATATATATATATGCATATATGCATATATATATGCATATATATATATATGCATATATGCATATATATATGCATATATGCATATATATATGCATATATGCATATATATATATGCATATATGGATATATATATGCATATATGCATATATATATGCATATATGCATATATATATGCATATATGCATATATATATGCATATATGCATATATATATATATATATATATATATATATATATATATATATATATATATATATATATATATGCATATATGCGCATATATATATATATATATATATATATATATATATATATATATATATATACACACACAAAATTGTGTAAAATTTGAAAGACCCTTATGATTAAAATACATTCAGTTAAATTTCACCTCGTTTCTTCCACACCTATTAGGTGTCGACGAAGTCTGATTTCACAAAGCCGATCTTGAAGAGATAATTTAAAAAGAAAGCTCAAAACCAATCACCAATTTCTGGAGATTTTCATTCGCATGCCTCCGTCGTTTCCAATCTGAAGAAACAAAAACACAGCGAAAGGTCATTCGCATATCTGCTTAAGAAATCAATTGGTTTTTCTCATTGATACGATGATATCTCTCCCGCCTCTTGGGAGGTGCAATGAGCTTGGTTCAGATATATGGATTCTCTGAGAGGTGGAACAAAGCTCGTAAGTGTTGCCGAATCCATCACTGTCTCGTGGAGGCAAAAATGAAAAATGACTGACGCGAGCGTGAAGGAATTTTCAAAATAACGATGGATGGAATTATGACTGTGTGTATATGTATAAGTGGCTTTTCGGTTATTTAAACGAACTTTTTATTGAATATTCAGCATTTATGTATATGTATATATATTTATATGTATATATATGTATATATATATATATATATATATATATATATATATATATATATATATATATATACATATGAAATATATATATATATATATATATATA
The DNA here is from genome assembly GCF_036898095.1 of Palaemon carinicauda. Lineage (NCBI taxonomy): Eukaryota > Metazoa > Arthropoda > Malacostraca > Decapoda > Palaemonidae > Palaemon > Palaemon carinicauda. The sequence goes on along the minus strand of NC_090731.1, from coordinate 25,862,154 downwards.
TATATATATATATATATATATATATATATATATATATATATATATATGTGTGTGTGTGTGTGTGTGTGTGTGTGTGTGTATCTTGTTTCATACGTTTGTAGTCTATTTAGTATGGTTGTCCACATTTGTATATGTGATATACCAAAATACGATATACGTACTACTTACGGACGTTTACATAGAGCATATTCCTCGACGCAGTTTTGCTAAGTACTAGAACATTTAAGATTCACTTATTGCTCTTCTCTACCCCCACAGTGACTAGCGAAGAATTCATGTGGAGGAGTATTGTAAAAAGACAGACACCTTTTGATTCTGTATGTACATTCATATATGTGCATGTAAAACCATTTTCCTTGACGTCAGACTAGTTTTAAAGGGACTTGAATCAATATAGTCTTTTTCTCTTTGCCAAGAACTTTTGCTGGGAACAATCAATAATACTGCCGACTACTAGCAGTTTGATGAGGTAATATTTGAATAATATATTGATGTACGGAATTGCACTAACTTTGTAAGAAAATATGGATTCGACGGTTTTAATCCATTTTCCACTTTATTATTATTATTATAATTATTATTATTATTATTATTATTATTATTATTATTATTATTATTATTATTATTATCATTATTATCATTATTATTATCATCAACATTAGCTAAGCTACAACCCTAGTTGGAAAAGCAGGAGGCTATAAGGCCAAGGACTCACACAGGAAAAAAATAGCCCTGTGAGGAAAGGTAAAACGGAAATATATAAACTGCAAGAAGTAATCAACAATTCAAATAGAATATTTTATGAACAATAACATAAAAAAAGATCTTTCATAAATAAACTGTAAAGAAGAGGCATGTCAACCACTTTAACATAGAAACATTCGTTGCAAGTTTGAACTAGGCTGGTGAAATAGCCGAGTGATCAAGAATCACAGACTCTAGTGGACGAAGGAGGACGGGTACTTGACAAAATGGCCAATTAGAGGATGACAAATAGTTGGAACCGAAGGCTTGTAACATCCATGAGTCACAAGATTATAAGAGAGAAGTCGAATTTGCATTACGTGAAGATACTATCAAGTTTTTAATAATAAGCTTTTAGCATTGACTCAAGACTCAATGTGGATTTGGAGGTTTTGTTTTTTGTAATATGGAAGTTGACCTACAAAATTGGAAAACATTGTTGTGGAGGATTTGTTGCTTAGTTTCTGGGGCTAACCACAATTACGTTAAAAGTAAATCCATATATATATACAATTACATACACACATGCGGATAGGTCTTGTATACATACGTACACAATATATATATATATATATATATATATATATATATATATATGTATATATATATACATATATATATATATATATATATATATATATATATATATATGTATATATATATACATATATATATATATATATATATATATATATATATATATATATATATATATATGTATATATATATATATATATATATATATATATACATATATATATATATATATATATATATATATATATATATATATATATGTATATATATATATATATATATATATATATATATATATGTATATATATATATATATATATATATATATATATATATATATATATATATATTGTATGCTTTAAAAATTGAACAACTTGAACGACATATAATTATAAGTTTTTTTTATTCTCTTAATCATTTTATTACATAGAATAATATATGACGAAAATAGGGCAATGAACTATACAGTATAACAAGCTGAAGTTACTGACCAAAAAACGAAAAGGCCAAGGATCAGTCAACTGTCAACCTCGTTGTTTGGGATTTAACCAGGAAAAATAGGCGTCCCAATGGAGGCTAATAGGCAGTAATATTTCCTATTAGACACGGCTGCTACCACGGATACCGTCACTAAGCGTTACAAAAGAGGGACTCAATCTCTTCCTGACGTCACAATAAGCGTAACCAAATTGCTGAGAACCTCTATTTTGTTCGGGTGTTACGCTTCGCTTTTTTTCTCTCTATGAAGAGAACTTAGCTTCTTACTACTCTTGATTAGTGAGTTCCTAGTCTGTGTTGTTAATAGGGAAATAATTTCTTTTTTCTAAATTCTATGTGAAATGATAAAAGAGACAATAGCTTTGATAACAGTAATATCAGGGCATTTATTTTCTTTGTCTTTTTTAAGAAGAGAAATTGGCTTCTTACTGTTCTTGTTCAGCGAGTTCCTAATTTGTATTGATAATGAGTTTAGGTAATTAATTTGTTTTCATCAATCTATGAATAATTATAAAACAGACAATACTGTTTATAACAGTAATGACATGTCATTAATTCTCTTCAGTCTCTTTATGAAGAGAATTTAACTTCTTGCTACTCGTTGTTCAGCGAGATCCTAATGTGTGTTAATAATGAGTTTTAAGGTAATTTATTTATGCTTTCATGGATCTAGTAGAAATTATAAAACAGGCAATAGTATTAATAACAGTAGTAACAGGGTATTATTTCTCTTCGATTTTTTATGAAGCGAATTTAGCTTTTTCTACACTTGTTCAGCGAGTTCCGAATTTGCATTGATAAGGAGCTCTCAGGAAATGAATGTGTTTTCATCAATCTATGTGAAATTATAGACAATGATATGAATAACAGTAATAATAAGGCATTCATAATCCTCATATTTTCTTAGATCTTAGATATCAACTAAACTTTAGATAATATTGTCATAAGAACAATTATCAATATGAATATCTCGCCAGGAGGAGAGTAGTTATTGTTAGTTATTAACATCATTATTGCTATTATAGTAGTAGTAGTAGTAGTAGTAGTAGTAGTAGTAGTAGTAGTAGTAGTAGTAGTAGTAGTAGTAGTAGTAGTAGTAGAAAACGTTAGTAGTAGTAGGATTTGGACTCCCAAAAATAAATTTTATATCTACTCTATAAAACAATAGATCAAATACGTGTACATTTATTATCGTCTGACACAGTAAAAAAAATCATTTATATTTCTTAACGCTCTCTACTTTCTAAATGTTTAAGGTCTCTCCCCATGGATATATTAAGTTATTGTTCTAAAATGGTTTGTCCCAATTGAATAATTTGGTTTAATATTTACTTTAAGAATAACACATTCGAAGCTTTTCACTGCATTATTTACATTTCTCATGCGAACAGATAGATTTTTTCGATCTTTTGACCACAAAAGTTTTTTCTCTAGTAATCCTTTTATCGATTGTTGCAAATGCTAGTTCGATGACATACGTTGCCTGCTCCCATGACGGATGTATAGTTATCCTAATGTCATGTAGCAAAGATTCATATCTTGGAAGGTACAAAGCAAGATCCATGTAAGAATGTTCACATATTCTTTGATCTTACCTTTATTTCATCAATTTCGTAGGAAAGACTGCGAGCTCTCTAATGGACAGGCAATTAGGCACCTACTTAGACTTCTCTACTTAAGTCTTAAATTTGTATTTGCATATAATGCATCATTTTTTATTGCAACTACCTTCTTAAACGTCTGTAATATTATGAAAATATCCCGCCTTGAAAACTGTATATTTGAGCAAAAATATTGTCCTTATTTGTTAGGAAACATTAAAAATGGAAACAGATAACATATGTGCTACCTTCCTTAGAAATGGATAGTAAATCGTAGTACCCATGTTTTATCCCCTGCCAATAAAATATAGCCTAATCTGTTCGAATTTA
>NC_090731.1:25835944-25843444 GCF_036898095.1 Palaemon carinicauda | reverse complement strand
TAAAATGGAAAGAATCATGCTTAAGATACGATCAAAATATAACAAACGCTTTATATATGAGTACTGTACTCTTATACATGTATAGGACGAAAACTACACCCACAAGATGTTCTGGTGTTAAACAGTTAGCCTACTTCAGTTTTAGTCACAGACGTAACAACATATTATGGTGTCTTTACCTTTCATAGACAAAAGTAATTTGAGGTGCTTTCGTTACTAATGCATTACCCCCTGAATTTTTGACATGAAACTTTTGATTCTCTCTCTCTCTCTCTCTCTCTCTCTCTCTCTCTCTCTCTCTCTCTCTCTCTCTCTCTCTCTCTCTCTCTATTATACGGTTTAAGATAAGTACATATTATCACAAAGGTTTCAATGCGAGTCTGTTCAACTAAAAACTGAGTTTTCTGGGGAAAAAAAATATCACTTTCTGACAGACTTTTGCAAAAGTAATTATTTGTGCAAGTATCTATCAATCATTTTAGGGATATATCATACGCAATTTGTATCAAATATTTGAAAAAATATTAATATTCGTTTTACAGTTTGTGTCGTTCAATTATTATTTTTTTTTTTAATTCACATGCTCTCTTCTATGTCTATAGGTAATACACCAAAATACGTTAGGAATGAAAACGTGGTTATTGAAAGTAAATAATAATAATAATAGTAATAGAATTGATGATCAATTGCGTGGTTTATGAAAGCAAAAAATAATGATAATAAAATTGATAATCAATTACCATTTCATGTTAGATAATGAGTCCTATTCACAAATTCTAATCCCATTACATTCCTTATTGTAGTTTCCCTCAACTAATTGTAAATCAAAACAATGATATGAAGAGAATGTAAGCTGTTTTGTATAAAAACCCTACTTTAAGATGCTCTATTCGGACCAATTAAAGCAATTTACGACTCCCTCACCGTAGGAGCACCTGCAGAAGTCGCAAAAATTGAGACAAAGAATTAGCTACTAATTGGTGTCATTAGCTCGGCATGAGGAGTCTTTTGTACAATGCACCTGATGCTTTGTACGAGGTTATGGCGGTTGGATGTATTCTGTTCCTTCTTTTTATAAGGATTTTAGACTCGTTTGGATTGAATGGCTTGCTCTCTCTCTCTCTCTCTCTCTCTCTCTCTCTCTCTCTCTCTCTCTCTCTCTCTCTCTCTCTCTCTCTCTCTCTGTGGGTGTATATATGTATATATATATATATATATATATATATATATATATATATATATATATATACATATATATATATATATATATATATATATATATATATACATTATATATATATATATATATATATATATATATATATATTATATATATATATATATATATATATATATATATATACATATATATGTATTTATATATATATATATATATATATATATATATATATATACACACACATTATAATATATATATATATGTATATATATATATATATATATATATATATATATATATATATATATATATATATATACATGTATATATATATATATATATATATATACATTATATCTATCTATATCTATCTATATCTATATCTATATATATATACGCATATATATATATATATATATATATACCTACTGTATATATAGGCCTATATATGTGGGCGAGTGAGCAAATATTTATGTACTGTATATATATATATATATATATATATATATATATATATATATATATATATATATATATACCTACTGTATATATAGGCCTATATATGTGGGCGAGTGAGCAGATATTTATGTACTGTATATATATATATATATATATATATATATATATATATATATATATATATATATATATATATATATATATATGAATGTAGTAGGTTGGCCAGGGCAATAGCCACCAAGTATGATACTATCGCTAGAATGTTATGGGGTTCTTTGACTGGCCAGACAGTACTACATTGGATACCTCTCCCTGATTATGGTTCATTTTCCCTTTGCCTACACATACACCGAATAGTCCGGCCTATTCTTTAGACATTCTTCTATGTCCTCATACACCTAAAAACCCTGACATTACCAAACAACTCTTCTTCACCCACAAAGTTATCTAATGCATTGCAATTGTTCAGTGGCCTCTTTCCTCTCGGTAAGTGTAGAAGGAACTCTTTAGCTATGGTAAGCAGCTCTTCTAGGAGAAGGACACTCCACAGTCAAGCAATTCTTCTCTAATCTTGGGTAGTGCCATAGCCTCCTTACCATGGTCTTTTAATGTCTTGGGTTAGACTTCTCCTGCCTGAGAATACACTCAGGTACACTATTCTATCTTATTCCTCTTCCTCTTGTTCTGTTAAAGTTTGCATAGTTTATGTAGGAAATATTTATTTCATTGCTGTTACTGTTGTCAAAATATTTAATTTCTCCTTGTTTCCTTTCCTTACTTAGTGAATTTCCCTATTGGGGCCCCTAGGTTATAGCCTCCTGCTTTTCCAAAGTAGGGTTGTGGCTTAGCAAATAATAATAATAATAATGATAATAATAATAATAATAATAATAATAATAATAATAATAATAATAATAATAATAATAATGTATATATATATATATATATATATATATGTATATATATATATATATATATATATATATATATATATATATATATATATATAAATTTCTACCTCATACTTGGGATCGAACGCTGGCCCCTTCTAATGAAAGGCCAGGTCGAAACCAACAATGCCACGAGAGGCCATAAAAGAAATCGGAACCTAATGCTACCCAGCAGTTCGAGGATTTACCTGGTGAGACATCAGTCTCTTACCAGCAAGTTTTACCCGATTTCCCGGCCCACCACGTGACACAATTGGTAGTAATTCATTCAAATTACCCCTAATGAGTCAATATGGATAAATATCAACACAACATCGTATTCAAAAAGAAATAAATTTCTACCTCATACTTGGGATCGAACGCTGGCCTCTTCTAATGAAAGGCCAGGTCGAAACCAACCATGCCACGAGAGGCCATAAAAGAAATCGGAACCTAACGCTACCCAGCAGTTCGAGGATTTACCTGGCGAGACATCAGTCTCATACCTGCGAGTTTTACCCGATTTCCCGGCCCACCACGTGGCACAATTGGTAGTAATTCATTCAAATTACCCCTAATGAGTCAATATGGATAAATGTCAACAAAACATCGTGTTCAAATAGAAATAAATTTCTACCTCATACTTGGGATCGAATGCTGGCCCCTTCCAATGAAAGGCCAGATCAAAACCAACCATGCCACGAGAGGCCATAAAAGAAATCAGAACCTAATGCTACCCAGCAGTTCGAGGATTTACCTGGCGAGACATCAGTCTCATACCAGCGAGTTTTACCCGATTTCCCGGCCCACCACGTGACACAATTGGTAGTAATTCATTCAAATTACCCCTAATGAGTCAATATGGATAAATATCAGCACAACCTCGTGTTCAAATAGAAATAAATTTCTACCTCATACTTGGGATCGAACGCTGACCCCTTCTAATGAAAGGCCAGGTCGAAACCAACCATGCCACGAGGGGCCATAAAAGAAATCGGAACCTAACGCTACCCAGCAGTTCGAGGATTTACCTGGCGAGACATCAGTCTCTTACCAGCGAGTTTTACCCGTTCGATCCCAAGTATGAGGTAGATATTTATTTCTATTCGAACACGATGTTGTGTTGATATATATCCATATTGACTCATTAGGGGTAATTTGAATGAATTACTACCAATTGTGTCACGTGGTGGGCCGGGAAATCGGGTAAAACTCGCTGGTAAGAGACTGATGTCTCGCCAGGTAAATCCTCGAACTGCTGGGTAGCGTTAGGTTCCGATTTCTTTTATGGCCTCTCGTGGCATTGTTAGTTTCGACCCCACCACGTGACACAATTGGTAGTAATACATTCAAATTACCCCTAATGAGTCAATATGGATAAATATCAACACAACATCGTATTCAAATAGAAATAAATTTCTACCTCATACTTGGGATCGAACGCTGGCCCCTTCTAATGAAAGGCCAGGTCGAAACCAACCATGCCACGAGAGGCCATAAAAGAAATCGGAACCTAACGCTACCCAGCAGTTCGAGGATTTACCTGGCGAGACATCAGTCTCTTACCAGCAAGTTTTACCCGATTTCCCGGCCCACCACATGACACAATTGGTAGTGATTCATTCAAATTACCCCTAATGAGACAATATGGATAAATATCAACACAACATCGTGTTCAAATAGAAATAAATATCTACCTCATACTTGGGAACGAACAGGTAAAACTCGCTGGTAAGAGACTGATGTCTTGCCAGGTAAATCCTCAAACTGATGGGTAGCGTTAGGTTCCGATTTCTTTTATGGCCTCTCGTGGCATGGTTGGTTTCGACCTGGCCTTTCATTAGAAGGGGCCAGCGTTCGATCCCAAGTATGAGGTAGAAATTTTTTTCTATTTGAACACGAGATTGTGTTGATATTTATCCATATTGACTCATTAGGGGTAATTTGAATGAATTACTACCAATTGTGTCTCGTGGTGGGCCGGGAAATCGGGTAAAACTCGCTGATATGAGACTGATGTCTCGCCAGGTAAATCCTCGAACTGCTGGGTAGCGTTAGTTTCTGATTTCATTTGTGGCCTCTCGTGGCATGGTTGGTTTTGACCTGGCCTTTCATTGGAAGGGGTCAGCGTTCGATCCCAAGTATGAGGTAGAAATTTATTTCTATTTGAACACGATATTGTGTTGATGTTTATCCATATTGACTCATTAGGGGTAATTTGAATGAATTACTACCAATTGTGGCACGTGGTGGGCCGGGAAATCAGGTAAAACTCGCTGGTAAGAGACTGATGTCTTGCCAGGTTAATCTTCGAACTGCTGGGTACCGTTAGGTTCCGATTTCTTTTGTGGCCTCTCGTGGCATTGTTGGTTTCGACCTGGCCTTTCATTAGACGGGGCCAGCATTCGATCCCAAGTATGAGGTAGAAATTTATTTCTATTTGAACACGATGTTGTGTTGATATTCATCCATATTGACTCATTAGGGGTAATTTGATTGAATTACTACCAATTGTGTCACGTGGTGGGCCGAGAAATCGGGTAAAACTCGATGGTAAGAGACTGATGTCTCGCCAGGTTAATCTTCGAACTGCTGGGTAGCGTTAGGTTCCGATTTCTTTTATGGCCTCTCGTGGCATGGTTGGTTTCAACCTGGCCTTTCATTAGAAGGGGCCAGCGTTCGATCCCAAGTATGAGGTAGAAATTTATTTCTATTTGAACACAATGTTGTGTTGATACACAATGTTGTGTTGATATTTATCCATATATATATATATATATATATATATATATATATATACATATACATATACATATATATACATATACATATATATACATATACATATACATACATATACACATATACACATATATACATATATACATATATACATACACATACACACATATATATACATTTATACATATATATATATATATATATATATATATATATATACATATATATAATTATATATATATATGTATAATTATATATATATATATGTATATACATATATATATATATATATATATATATAATTATATAATTATATAATTAAATAATTATATAAATATATATATATATATATATATATATATATATATAATATATATATATATATATATATATATATATATATATATACATATATAAACTATGGAATAATTTCACTATCATTTGCTTTTTAATAGTTTTTCAAAGTTGTTTTAGTAGTATCCACACTTATAAAAAATAACTATTTCAAAAGGAAAAATTAATATTTTTTTTCCAGATATCTCTAATTTACTTTATTGCAAGAAGTCGGGTGACTTATTCTAACAAAGAATTTATATGACTCGCACTTTAGACAATAGCCAAAATTCCTCTTTATGGTCTCTCACTGACTCTATAACTAATTTTTCTTTCTCACATACATACATACATACATATAGTACACAGACAAATATAATTTTTATAATATCTAATTCAGACTAATTTTATGCAAGTAGTTATGTTAGTTTACTAAAATTTACAATATATGACAATATATGATGAATATATTTCATATCTTAATAATCCCGTGAGAAGATATTGGATAAACGTCGTATACCCATAACAATATATGATACATAAATTTCATATCTTAAGAATCCCGAGGGAAAATGTTGGATAACTATCATGTACTAAAAACGGTGAAGGATGTATATTTTATATCATAAGAATCCCGTGAGGAAATGTAAAATAACCATCATATAGCCTACTCATAACAATTTGATAATAATTACATTTCATATTTTATAAATCCCGTGAGAAAATGTTAGATAACCATCATATACTCACAAGTGATTAGCAAAAGAATGCTTTTAAGACAAAAATAATGGCAGAGGCAACAAAGGATATCCCGTAGGCCAGGGTACTTAGCACCCCAACGAGCAGGAAATTCGAAACAAGGTGATAACGAGTTGATAAGGATATGATAACGAGATCATAACGACATCCCATCACGCCTCCTTGGCCGCTTGGGCTAACTTATCATAACACCTCTCTGATTTATACATTATTAAAGCTCACGTCTGTGCATTCATTTTCTGGAGTGCTTACATTATTCATTAGCCTCATTTTGAAGGCCTGAAGAAGAGTGTAAGGTACATATACAGATGCATAGATTAAACATTAAAAAAATGAGAGAGAGAGAGAGAGAGAGAGAGAGAGAGAGAGAGAGAGAGAGAGAGAGAGAGAGAGAGAGAGAGAGAGAGAGAGAGAGAGAGAGAGAGTAACTCGTAAATATTGAGAAAAAAGGACACTAGGAAAATCTATTTCTAGAGCAACTATTTATTACACTGATATTTCATGTAACTTCTTATCAAGTAGATCCCTAACCAGAAAGTTCAAAAATAAAATAATGAAAATAAGAATAAAAGAATAGATCTTTATTTTAAAATTATCTGATCAATAGATTACTAATCGAAACGTAAAAAAGATCAAATAAGCAGAATGAGTGACTGAACGAGTGCCTTTGAGTATCTTATGACAGGGAACAACCTAATAAATTTTCATAAGAGGTAAAGGTATTTTCTCATATGAACGATATATTTATTGAAGTACATAGCGTTTTGCTCTCCCTATTACTAAATTGGCATTACCTGAAAAAAGACATTTGAACAATTCCATATTATTATTATTATTATTATTATTATTATTATTATTATTATTATTATTATTTTCATTTTCATTTTCATTATTATTATTATTATTATTATTATTATTATTATTATTATTATTATTATTATTATTATTATTATTATTATTATTATTATTATTATTATTATTATGTAAGCTACAACCTTAGTTGTAAAAGTAGATTACTGTCAGCCCAAGGGCTCCAACAGAGATAAATAGCACATTGAGGAAAAGAAATAAACTACAAGCGAATTAATGAACGATTAA